>NW_015175380.1:533840-544803 GCF_001447785.1 Gekko japonicus | reverse complement strand
TCTGGGGTTCAGGCCGCTGACTTGCCCAAGGTCATCCAGCAGCTGCAAGTGGATGAGTGGGGAATCAAACCCAGTTCTCCCAGATTAGAGTTCGCACACTTAACTGCTACACCAAACTGGCTCTCCTGGCTGCCGTCCCTGGTGTCCACTCCACCAGCATCACATCCTTGTCTATCCTTGCCACCTTTATAACTGCAAGTCCCAGGTTTCTCTGTTCTCTGTGCCCCTTGATCTACCTGGAAGGGAGTGGACAGGTCTCCAGGTACCTTGCAAGCAGAAGGAGTAGAAAGCCACGGATCCGCTATCTTGTTTGTCCTCACAACAACCTTGGAAAGGCTTGTCCCATTTTACAGACAGAGACTTGAAGCTGAGTTCTAATGACTGTCCCAAGGGGTCTTAGCGACATTTAACAGCTGGGAACTTGGATTAGAGCTGGATTCAAATTCCCACTCGTCAGTGAGGCTTTCTGGGTGATCCTGGGCCAGTCCTTCTCTCAGAGCCGGTCGTTGAGAGGATAAAATGGAAGAGAACCATTTATGCTGCCCTGGCTCCTTGGAAGAAGGGTGGAACTGTAATTTATAACTGTTATTTTTATGACCCAATTCTCCGCTTGAAGAATTATTCCCAATGAGGATGCACATGAATAATATTGCATCACAATGGAAACTCCATGCAGATTTTGCATCGAGTATTTGTAAGAGCTGGCCGGAATCCTGCATTTTCCACCACAGGACGTCATCTGCAGAGTTTCTACTGTGAAAGTGTTACAGCCAAGGATTTTGCTCCAGAGGTGGTATTCCAAAGCAATTTCCTTGGAGAAGAAACAATTTCATCAGAAGTCCACCACTGGATTGTGAAACTGGGCCAGTTTGCAGCTTCATATTCCCTCGTTTCAGAAAGTAGCTGTGTTGATCTGCAGTAGAACGGCTAGCACTTTAGAGACCAACAAGATTTTTGGGGAGCCAAAGCTCCGTTCATCAGATCTTCTTGGTCTCTAAGGGGCTAGACCAGGGGTGTCGAACTCATTTGTTATGAGGGCTGGATCCGACATAAAGGAGACCTTGTTGGGCCGGGCCCTGTGCGTCATGAAATGTAATGCCAGGTAGCGGAGATATAAACTTTATAAAGGACACAAACACAAAGGGTGGTTTTTTTACTTAAAATAAAAACATGCTTAAAACATTAGCACTCTTGCAATATTTTGTTTATTTAACAGTGTCTGATAACTGACACCTCTCGCTCTGAATTATTGCATCAAAATGTCTGTGCTGTTGCAATCTTGAGTATGCCGTTCAGGTGTGTATCTGTAAGCTGCAAACCTACGATGACGCAGCAGCAGCGGCAGAACTGGAAGAAGAAGCAGAAGACAGCCAGTTCCACTGTGGGCGTGATAGAAGCCCTCCGGGGGCCTGATCCAGCCCCCAAGCCGCGTGTTTGACACCCTTGTGCGAGACTATACTACCTTGTGATAACCAAATGACAAAAGGCAGAGTTGAGGCATCTGTCCTGGCTATTGAATATGGGCACCCACCGGGTTCGTTTTACTTTTACTGTGATGGCTTCCATTTCGTCTTAGCTGTATGCCTGTTTGTTAACTTACTGACAGGAGTTGCACTTCAAAATTGTGTGTATTTTTACTCTGTTAATCTTTAGTGTCAAAGTGTTGTTAACAATTTTGGCTAGGAACTAATGGTAACTTGGCAACCATTGTCTTCTGTTCCTCCCCTTCCCAGTTTCAAATCTCTCTTTATCGCTTTCTTGGTCAGAGCCTGTGCAGTGAATCTTTTTAGTATAAAAGATAGTGCCTCAAAAAGATTGGTTGCTGAACCATTTTTTGGCATTGACATAACAAACCAAAATCACTTTGCTTGGTAGCTTTTGCTTGGCATGTCTGTGATTTAAGTGCCATCAAGTTGCGACCCTATGAATTAACGTTCTCCAAAATGTCCTGTCGTCAACAGCCTTGCTCATGTCTTGCAAACCGAGAGTCATGGCTTCCTTGGTGGAGTCAATCCATCTCCTGTTGGCTCTTCCTCTTTTCCTGCTTGCTGCCTTCCACTCAATATCCATAGCCTGATGAAAACCAGTGAGAGGCCCTCAGGATTTGACTTGCCCCGTAAAGTATGGAAGACTTCTAATAGAACGTGAACAAGCTTTGGCAGCTGTGCAGACCTGTTGTTTAAAAGGGGCAAAATACCAGGACCTGAATGCTATTGTGGTTGTTGTTGTTGTTCAGTCGCACAGTCGAGTCCGACTCTTCGCGACCCCATGGACCAGATCACGCCAGGCCAAACAGCCTGCCAAACTATTTTCCATCTCTCACAGAAATGTGAGCATCTTGCTTTCCAGGGAGATGTGACAGAGATTTTTGAACTCTCCCCAGCTGTGAGTGGATTGAAATGCGACAATATTAGTATTTAGGAGAGTTGCCCTATCGGTCTGCATACCATTGTATCAACTTGGTTTCATGTTTTATATTATTATGTGCTTCCTGTGTGTAACTTTGCCATACGATAAATAAGTCAACTTTTCCTAGCGTTATTGTCTTTTCCAGTGACTATTGTCTTCTCATAATGTGACCAAAGTATGATCACCTCCGTTTAGTCATTTTAGGTTCTAGGGAGAATTCAGGCTTGATAGTGATGATTTTACCACTTGACATCTTTACATGTACTGCCGTTAGTCCCCAGTCAGTATTCCCATAAGCACCCTAGAAGTGGCTGTCAATTACTAGTGAAAGTAGCAGTGCCTTTGAAAAGACCAGAGCCTCTGTCTGTAAGCAGGGATGTATAATAGCATTCCCCACCCCCCCACCCCATCTGAGAATCTGCCCCATCTGTCTGTTGGATCGGCAGAAGTTCCCTCTCCACCCCCGGGTTAAAGGCTTGACTATTACACAAGAAGGAACTAGAACTTCAGTTGCTCTGCTTGTGTTTGCACTATGGCTAATCTCATCACACCCACCCAGGCCTGAAGATGTAGATTTTCTCACATTCCTGAGTGCAGAGGCTCAGAGATATGTGGAAATGATGGCCCACATGCCCCAGCCCTTTTCTCAGAAATGCTAAACGTGGCTGGCTATCCCTTTCACACACACCCCCTCCCCGCAAAAGTTCTCTAAGCACCTCCGGGTTAGGTCATTTCACAGTCTGAACACTGCCCAATAGGATGCTCCCTGTCTGAGGGCTGTCTTGAGGCCCGATCTTTGCTACAGGGTTAAGCTACTTTAAATAGACTTCCCCTTTTCTCCAGAAATCCTGGGAACTGTCACTCTGCCTGCAGCAGAGAACTGTCAAGGCCCTCGCTGGGCTAATCTCTGGTCCCGCAGACCTGTTCTGTTCAGGCCAGCGCTTTACTCCATCCACAGTGACACTTCTGCTTCGGCAAGGCCCTCTTGAGTCACACCCCCTTCCAGCTGATGAGGATGTCTGGGTCAGAGGTACCAACAACCTCCCCCTGTCAGCTAGGAATTTGGAGGCATTTAAAAAAATTAGGCAAATAGCAGCATCAAGGGGGCCATGACACGGAGAAAAAAATGCTGGGTGAAACATAATTATGCAAAATTAAAATCCAATCAAGAACAATACAGTGACCATTCCCGAGTCACGGTAAGCTAGTCGGAATGGGCGTGGAGTCCTTGGTTTTGCTAATATAGCTGAGCGTTACCGACACCTAGCAAATTCTCCCTTTCCACAATACTTTTTCCCCCCAAAGACAATTTATTAGGATATAGTAAAAAAAGTTCAAACATACTTCAAAACTTATACAGTTATATATCCATCCCTCCTCCCTCCCCCCCCCTTTCTCGGCTTCCCACAGTGCTCCAACCTCCAGCCCAATTCTTAAATTTTCTCCATACCTCCTTTTCCCCTTATTCATATCCACAGGTAACTTATCCTTCAACTGATATTCTTATACATTTATCTATTTTCTACTATTTTTTAATTTTCAGTAACTCTCAAAGCAAAGTAAATTGTCCTTTACATCCCAGTATTTCTCCAAATATTCTTTAAAGTCTTTCCAGTCTGCAAAAAATTCTTCTGCTTCCAGATTATTAAGTTTCCTTGTCATTTTATCCATTTCAACCATAAAAAGTAGTTTTTTAATCCATTCCCCAATTTCAGGGACTTTATCTTGTTTCCAACATTGAGCATATGTCATTCTGGCAGTTGTGATCATATACCACATCAATGTCCTTTTTGCCATATTGACTTCTTCCATTTTAAGTCCCAAAAGTAATATTTCTGGTTCTTTCTTAAACTTACATTTCACAATTTTTTCCATTTCTGCATGTATCTCAGCCCAAAACATTTTTGCTTTTTCACAAGTCCACCACATATGATAAAACGAGCCCTCCGCATTTTTACACTTCCAACATTTGTTTGACATATTACTATTCATATTTGCAATCTAGCCCTTTCCACAGTACTAAATCACGTAAAGTTTGCAATTTATCTGTATTTCTCTATGTGTATGTGGGGAGGTTGGGTTTCCCCTTAAGAATCTGAGAGTGGAGTCATTGTTCAGTGCTGGAGCGTCTGCTTTTCATGCAGAGGATCCCAGGTTCAGTCCCCAGCATCTCCAGTAAAATAGATCAGCCAGCAAGTGCCGGAGTTCCTGGAGTGCAATTGCCAGTCAGACCATGGAGTTATTGAGGTCATTATCATCTACTCTGACTCCATAGGAGGCAGCTTTATGTGTAAAGAGAGCCAGCAAATCGATGTGAACAAAACATTTTGGCATTCTTCATGGCTCAGCTTCTGCGTGATCTCCGGATAGCCGCCCCCTCGTCTTGTGTGCCGTTTACCTTTGAATCGTGCTTTTGGGGCAAAGAACAGTTCCATCCCACCGTGCAAGCAGGTGTGCCAGAGATTGTATTGCTCAGTCTTTGCTGTGACGCACAGTCCAGCCTTGGGAATCCAGGCAGAGAAAGATGCTTTGTGGAGCAGTGAAATATTGTTAATCTTTGCGGAGCTGCTTGGCCATACCATATTCACCCCCCAAGGAAGACAATCCCGAATATAAGAAGTTCCTCCTTAAAAACAAAGTAGTTACACACAAAGTAGGTGTTTTTATTTTTATTTTTTAAAAAGTGGACATAACTCTTAGCATTTATGCAAAGTTTTATGCCCCCTCCGCTTTTTAAATAGGCGGTATGTTTACTCTTCCTGCTCTTTCAGTGCTGCCCATAACATTTTGCTTCCCAGCTGCTGCAAACAAAATTGCCTTCTGCCCACCCTGGATCCTCAAGTGTCCGGGCTCATCAGCCTGCCTTTGGAACTCGGTGCCAGCCACATGGGTGTTCTCTGATTAAAAATACATAGCAGACAATGGCCCTTCCTGAGTGTTGTGATTTATTACTTCATAACAAGTGGCTTACTCATTTCCTCTGGAAAGCATCTTTTAAGGCTTTTATGGGGAAGTTTGATTCTATTTTCTCTTTGTGTTTCCTTTTTGCTACATTTTACTGTTCCCGTCTAATATTTAGCCCTGACCGTAGCCTAGGCTAGCCTGGTCTAGCCAGATCTTGGAAATTAAGCACAGCCAGCCTTGGTTTGTCCTTGGATGAGGGACCACCAAGGAAGTTCAGGGTTGCTGTGCAGAGGCAGGCCCTGGCAACCACAGCTGAATGCATCGTGCCTTGAAAACAGTGTTCCCACTAAGCTAAGTTAGTGTGAGCTACCTCAGTTTGTTAGCCTCCGACTCACACCTTTTTGTCTTAGCTCAGGAAGGATGGCTCCAGAGCAAACTGATTGATGCAGTAGCCAAATCACTCACTCACGACTTTAATTAGGGTTGCCAAATCAGTCTTCGCCGGGAGCGGGGGGTCTCCCGGCCGGCATTGGGTGAGTGCGCGCGCGTGTCACCTGGAAGTGACGTAGGCACGCTGGGGGTGGGGCCACGGCCATACAAGGGAAAACCATAGAGTTTTCCCTTGTATGGTTGTGGCCCCGCCCCCAGCGTGCCCGGCGTGCCCACGTCACTTCCTAGTGACGCGCACGCCGGGGGCGGGGTTCCCCCGGGGCCCAATTCCGCTGCGGCGGAAATCAGGCCTCCAAAGCGGGAGTTTCCCCGCCCCCCGGCCCGATTTGGCAGCCCTAACTTTAATGCCAGTAGCTCACAAAGTAGAATATTTGCTCACAAGACTCCTCAACTTAGAGGGAGCATTGCTTGAAAACCCTACGGGGCGACCATAAGTTGGCTGCTGAAAAAAACAAACAACAACAAAGCCCTACTACTTGATTTTAAATTGTGTCTCCTTGTTTATTTGGATCACTTCCCACCCCCACCCCCACCCCAAAAACACTTGTGCTGGTTTGGTGCTTGTAAAAGGTTGATGGGATTACAGGTTTATAAAATTAAGCATGGGATTCAAGAAGAGGGCGGAGAAAACTTTTAAAATAAATCTTGCTCTCAGGAAATGGGACGGGGGGGGGCACCTCATGATGTGCATGGGTCATAGACTTAAGGCCAAAGAAGCATGTACTCATTCACGTTATCGACTCTCTGGGTTGTGGATGTGGTGGTACACAAGTCAAAATCTAAGGTTACCGGAGAAGGAGAAATAGCTTTCTCCATCCATGTTTCTATACACTCTGCATGGGTTTCATGAAACCCTCTCACCATTTCTCCCCCAATTCATTCGTCCTTCATTTTTGGCAAATTAATTTGTGATGCTGAAGGCACAACCGCCTTAGAAGAAGAAGAGGAGTTGGTTTTTTATACCCCACTTTTCTCTACCTGAAGGAGTCTCAAAGCAGTCCACAATCGCCGTCCCCTCCCCACAACAGGCACCCTGCGAGGTAGGCAGGGCCAAGAGACTCAACACCAACACACAGTGTAACTAATTGCCTTCCCACAAGTTGAGCCATTTGTCATTACCTTGGATATCTTGGTGTGTGTGTGTGTGTTAGGGAAACGTATGGACGATAAGTCTCTCCATGGGATTAGCCATGATTGCTAAATGAAAGCACCATGTTTAGAGGCAGTATACCTTTGAATACTCGGGGGGGGGGCAACAACATGGGCAGCAATTAGCCTCAAAGCCCTGAACATAAGAACATAAGAGATGCCAATGTTGGATCAGACCAAAGGCCCATCCAGTCCAACACCCTGTATCACACAGTGGCCAGAAATACCAGTGCCATCAGGAGGTCCACCAGGGGGGCCAGGACATTAGAAGCCATCCTACTGTTGACCCCCCCCCCCAAGCACCAAGAAGACAGAGCATCACTTGCCCCAGAGCCCCTATCTATACCTTGTGGCTAATAGCCACTGATGGACCTCTGCTCCATATGCTTATCTAATTCCCTTTTGAAGCCGTCCATGCTTGTAGCCGCCACCACTTCCTGTGGCAGTGAATTCCAAGTGTTAATCACTCTTTGGGTGAAGAAGTACTTCCTTTTATCCGTAAGAAGTACTATCCTTTTATCCCTGCTTATAGTCTTATGGTACCAGCGGTGGAGAACAGGATGGCTTACCAGCTGGGCTGAGCATTCTCTTGCGTGTTGCTCCTGTGGGCATGTGTGACTGCAGAGGACCTCTTACCTGGGAGGAGGTTCCTTGTGTTCCATGGAAATTTGAGCTGTTGACGCAAGAAGCTGTCAAGTTTGATCAGGTGACTCCTTTCCTTGTCTGGGGCCTCGTACATAATTCCTTTTAATTTGCACTGGAAACCTTAGGGCCTCTTACTCCCCCTCCCCTCCTTTCAGTAAGCTTCCACTCAGTGTTAAATATTGGCATGGGGGGGGGCAGGCGAAGGTTAGTTGTGTCATCTCCAAGCATCCCTGGCATTTTGGTTCGAGTTCCCAGAGTTGTCTGCTCTAATCATGACGATGACTCACATACCTGCATTATCAGGGCTTCGTTTCTTATGGGAAACGCCACAAAAATCGTGCCCTCCCATCTTACGCTGGACCCGCTCTGGCCTGGTCTGTCTCTTTCTACACAGAGGCCGAGCTTTGTCTCTGGGCGGCGGCAGCAGGAAGTCAGTCTTCTTCAGTTGAAATCACCAACCTAATCTTTCTCTCTTGTTTCAAAATGGACATTATCATCAGTATCTCAGTTAAAAACATGCACATGCAAGCATGCAATGTTTCAAAATGCTGCTATCTATCCCCCCCCCCCCCCCAAAAAAAAAGGGTGAATGAAAAGAGGTTGACGTCAAGGAGGAAGTGCAGAGGCTCCAGTTTGCTTCCTGTGATCCAGTAAGGGTGAGTGGGGGTGGGAGTGTGGACATGTAAAAGCTTCTTTCTCTCCTGCTGGCCAGCTGCAGTATCCACACAGTTGTTTTTAATGTACAGTAAAAGTAAAGGTTTCCCTTGCTCGAAAGCCAGTCAAATCCAACTCTAGGGGTGCGGTGCTCATCTCCGCTTCCAAGCCGAAGAGTCAGCGCTGTCCGAAGACGTTTCCGTGGTCATGTGGCTGGCATGACTAGATGCCAAGGCACACGGGACGCTGTTACCTTCCCACCGAAGCGGTACCTATTTATCTACTTGCAGTTTTTTTTTATTTTGAACTGCCAGGTTGGCAGGAGCTGGTGCCAGAGACGGGAGCTCACTCCGTCATGCGGCACTCGGGTCTCGAACTGCTGAACTACCGACCTTCCAGTCTGCAGTTCAACGTCTTAACCACTGAGCCACCGCAGCCACTGTTTTTAATGTAGCCACCATCTATCTTGGAAGCTAGGGTTGCTGGCTCTTAAGACAATGGCCAGAAATGTACCTTCATACACCCAAGAGGATAAAAGGCCACATAGCACCTGTACCTCCCAACCTCCTTCTCTGCTGGCCTGTTTAGGAATGGCTATGTGCTTTGGGCCCTGACCTGGCTGTCCCAGGCTGGCCTGATCTCAGAAGCTAAGAAGGGCGGGCCCTGGCTAGTATGCCGATGGGACGCTGCCAAACTCCAGGGTTGCTATGCAGAGGCAAGCAATGGCACACCACCTCTGAAGAAGAAGAAGAAGAGATTGGATTTATACCCCGCCCTTCACTCAGAGACTCAGAGTGGCTTACAATCTCCTTTCCCTTCCCTTCCCCACAACAGACACCCTGTGAGGTAGGTGGGGCTGAGAGAACTCTCACGAGAACTGCCCTTGAGAGTACAGCTCTGAAAGAACTTGTGACTGACCCAAGGTTATCCAGCAGCTGCAAGTGGAGGAGTGGGGAATCCAACCTGGTTCTTGCCTTGGAAACCCTATGGTGGTCGCCATATGCCGGCTGTGACTCTATTGCACCTTTTACCACCACATGTACCTTGGAGAAAAATGTCACCCCCGCTTGCTAAAAGCTGAGGGTTTGCAGTGATAAAAGTAGAGGAGCCGAATAGAAGGTTCAGAGCCAGCGTTGGGTCGTTTAATGATGCAGGCATAGTTTCTAGGTTAGAGTCTGTCAGTCCTGCTTGAACCAGTGTTACGTGATGGGCAGAGAGTGATGGACTTGGACTCGATTTTTAAATAATCCCTGCTCAGCCGTACGTTGATCTCGGTGGCCTTGAGCAAGCCCGCAGCCTTCGACTGCACTTCGCCATGCGTAAGATGGAAATATTAATATCATACTTGACAGGGTAGGTCATGAGAGTTGCGGCAAAGCTCTTTACATGTTTTTTTTTAAAGTGCTGTAGAAACAATGGCAGGGCAGCCTTGCAAATGTCCAGAAACCTTATTAACCCTTCACTGGCTTACCTGCCTGCATTATGGAGGGCAGTAGCAGTTGCGGTGCCCTGACTTGGTTAGCCTGATCGCGTCAGATCACAGAAGCAGGGTCAGCCCTGGCGATTGGCACCAAGGAAGGCCAGGGTTGCTATGCAGAGGCAGGCAAATGGCAAACCACCTCTGAACATCTCTTGCCCTGAAAACCCTACAGGGTTGCCATACGTTGGCTGTGACTTGATGACACTTTTCACCAGCAGGGGTGGTAGCAACACTTGAAGGGTCATGGGACAGAACAGAAGAGAAGCCATGTTGGATCAGGCCAGTGGCCCACCCAGTCCAACACTGTGTCACACAGTGGCCAAAACCCAGGTGCCATCAGGAGGTCCCCCAGCAGGGCCAGAACTCCAGAATCCCACTGTTGCCCCCCAAGCACCAAGAATACAGAACATCACTGCCCCAGACATAAGAACATAAGAGAAGCCATGTTGGATCAGACCAATGGCCCACCCAGTCCAACACTGTGTCACACAGTGGCCAAAACCCAGGTGCCATCAGCAGGTCCAGCAGTGGGGCCAGAACTCAAGAAGCCCTCCCACTGTTGCCTCCCAAGCACCAAGAATACAGAACATCACTTCCCCAGACATTGTGTTCCATCTATACCTTGTGGTTAATAGCCTGCAATGGACCTCTGCTCCATATGTATCTCCAGTCCCTTCTTGAAGCTATCTATGCTTGTAGCCGCCACCACTTTCTGCAGCAGGGAATTCCGCGTGTTAATTCCTCTTTGGATGAAGAAGGACTTCCCTTTATCTCTTCTAAGCTTACTGCTCATAGATTTCATTGAGTGACCATGAGTCCTAGGGCTTCAGGGATCCGGTTCCGGTCGAGATGACGGCGGACGAAAACGGGAGTGCCCACGAGTTCTTGTATTGTGAGAAAGGGAGAAAAGTACTTTGTTCTCAACCTTCTCTATCCCATGCGTAATTTTGTAAACCCTGGAAGAATGTCTGCCCTGCCTACTTTCTGCTAAGATTTGATACTCCCATTGTTGAAGCGCCAGGAGCTTGCAACTCTTCAGCGTCACTTTGGGCTCATTTGACATTATTTGACAGTGCCCCATCTTTCAGAGACAAATCGCTTCAAAGAAGAGGTTTCATCTTTCTCTTGGTTTGTTGCTCTCAAATTTCTCTCAGACCAGTGAGAGAGCGGGGCTCAGAAAGTACCTTCTCCGGTGCTCAGAATTCAGAGACCTTGCGTGAAAACGCAAAGAAGCTTCCTTATTCTACTAATTCAGACTGTTGGGCTGTTAAG
>NW_015175380.1:513721-533822 GCF_001447785.1 Gekko japonicus | reverse complement strand
TGTTCCCCTCTCTTTCCTCTGGTCACACCCTCTGTTTGACCTTTGCTTAGCCCGTGCCCTCAAATTGAAAGTGGGAGGGGGTTTGCTATCAGTCCCGTCTCCTTTGACTAACACCCCTCCTGCAGGGTCCAGAGTGAGTAGTTTGGTGCCTCCTTATCAACTGGTGTCCCCACCCTTGGTCAAGTGGCCCATGCTCTCTCAGGGCATCTTGTCTCTCATGTCAACTCCCCTTCTCTGAAGACCACAGTCCACGGCTCCTACTGGGGCACATTCCCTCCCTTTTTGACAGATTAGCGACTGAGGATGTGGCCATGCCTTGGAAATCTTCCTCTCTGTGACCCCCCCACTCCCACCTGAAAACCACCAGCTGGGGGCCATGTTGTGTGTGTTTAACATGTTTTTCATCCCACCTTTCTGCCTCTGAGCTGAGGGAGCCCATGGTAGCTTACGAGATCAACAGACAGACCAACATAACGTTCAATTAAAAAGGTAAAGGTTCCCTTGCTTGAAAGCCAGTCGAATCTGACTCTAGGGTTGCGGTGCTCATCTCCATTTCAAAGCCGAAGAGCCAGCGCTGTCTGAAGATGGTCATGTGGCCGGCATGACTAAACACCAAGGTGCACGGAACGCTGTTACCTTCCCACCGAAGCGGTACCTATTTATCTACTTGCAATTTCTTGCTTTCGAACTGCTAGGTTGGCAGGAGCTGGAACTAGAGACGGGAGCTCACTCCGTCATGCGTCAACTTGGGTCTTGAACTGCTGAACTACCGACCTTCCACTGCCTGCAGTTCAGCGTCTTAACCACTTGAGCCACCGCAGCTCCATTAGGACAAGATAAAACCCCAGCATCGATAACCCTATGTATTAAACCTATGTATTAAATAACATAAAACCTATGTATTAAATAACACAAAGCTGTCTCTTCCCTCTGTTAACCAAAGGCACATCCTAAAAAGTACAGCCTAAAAGCAGGGGAGTAGAGATACTCTTGACCTCCAAGTGAAGTTCTTTCCACAGAGTTGGAGGTACAGTGGGGAAACACCTTATAATGAACTGTGGTTGTTCTTGTGAACCTGGAAGGAGAAGCTATGAGAAGAGGCAGAGAACTATAACATTGCTTCCATATTGAGTCATACAGGGAGTCAGAGAGTCCCTCAGATACATGGGTCCCAGGTTGTGAAGGGCTTTAAAAGGCTGAACAAGGACATTGAGTTGAGCATGAAAAGTAATAGGTGTTAAGTGGAGGTGTCTGAACATTGGTGTAATGTGGATATGCTTACCAGGTCTCTTGCCCTCTGGTCAGTGTCCTCCTCACTGCAGGATGGGGGCGAGTTGTCACAAGCCGCTTCCGCACTGTCATTTTTGTCACTCGGTTGTCCCTATTGCTTCAGGGTCCCCCCCCCATGTGTTTTGCTCGCTTCAGTAGTCCTAGAGGGAGCAAAACACACGAGGAAAGGAAGCCCCCCCCAAAAAAAGCAATAGGGACAAAAGAGTGGAAAAAAATGACAGTGCGGAAATGGCCACAAACATCTGGCAGAAAACTGGAAGTGATATCACCATGTCGGTGTGATACTGTAAAAAGGTAAAGGTAAAGGTTCCCTTGCTCGAAACCCAGTCGAATCCGACTCTAGGGTTGCGGTGCTCATCTCCGTTTCAAAGCCGAAGAGCCAGCGCTGTCCGAAGACGTTTCCGTGGTCATGTGGCCGGCATGACTAAACACCGAGGCGCACGGAACGCTGTTACCTTCCCACCGAAGTGGTACCTATTTATCTACTTGCAATTTCTTGCTTTCGAACTGATAGGTTGGCAGGAGCTGGAACTAGAGACAGGAGCTCACCCCGTCTTGCGGCACCCGGGTCTTGAACTGCTGAACTACTGACCTTCCACAGCCTGCAGTTCAGCGTCTTAACCACTTGAGCCACCGCAGCTACTGTAGAATCTTCCTAAAGCACTGAGGTTTGGAGGGGTTCTAGAGGATCCCACCAATGCAGTGACATCACCATCTTTGTGCTGGGAGTGATGTCACACCATTGGTGTGATGCCGTTCGCCCTGCCCCCCTTCTTCTCCCATTGGTTGTTCACTAATAGCTCCACTCATTTACAGAGATTACACAGTAGCATGGATTGATGTCACCAGATCATCTGAATTTAGACGAGAAGACGGCCTTCTTGCCAAACATAGTTGATAGGCCCTTTTTGCGACACGGCTCACCTATTTTCCCATCAACCCGATCAGATGTAGCACCACACCTAGAGTCTACTCTGAGTCAGCCAGTGAAAAGCTGACACTGCAATCTCTTCCAGTGCATCAGTGACAGAAATAAAACCACATTCTCTCCCCATCCCTTTAAGGCTTCCTTGAGGACCTGTTCAGATTATCTTCCATTCTGCTGTAGAGTTTAACCCTTGAATTCTCTTAAGGTATGACTGAGTCATTAGATTCTCCCTACTTAACTGAAGCCCTGACCTAGATAGCCCAGGCTAGCCCAATCCCGTCAGATCTCGGAAGCTAAGCAGGTTTGGCCCTGGCTAGTATTTGGATGGGAGACCTCTGAGAAATAAGAACATAAGAACATAAGAGATGCCAATGTTGGATCAGGCCAAAGGCCCATCCAGTCCAACAGTCTGTATCACACAGTGGCCAGAAATACTAGTGCCATCAGGAGGTCCACCAGTGGGGCCAGGACAATAGAAGCCCTCCCACTGTTGGCCCCCCCCAAGCACCAAGGTGACAGAGTATCACTTGCCCCAGAGCCCCTATCTATACCTTGTGGCTAATAGCCACTGATGGACCTCTGCTCCATATGCTTATCTAAAGCCGTCCATGCTTGTAGCCGCCACCTTTTGAAGCCGTCCATGCTTGTAGCCGCCACCACCTCTGGTGGCAGTGAATTCCAAGTGTTAATCACTCTTTGGGTGAAGAAGGACTTCCTTTTATCCGTTCTAACCCGACCGCTCAGCAATTCCATGGAGTGCTCACGAATTCTTGTGAGAAAGGGAGAAGAAAAGTACCTCTTTCTCTACCTTCTCTTTCCCATGCATAATCTTATAAACCTCAATCATGTCACCCCTCAGTCGTCGTTTCTCCAAGCTAAAGAGCCCTAAGCACCTTAACCTTTCCTCATAGGGGACTGACACAGAGGGGGCTGACACAGAGGCAGGCAATGGCGAACCACCTCTGAAATGTCTCTTATCTTAAAAACAAGTCTAGCTCGCCACCTAGTGCTGCATAACACTAAACGACCTAGAACTTGTGGCTGTCAGACAACCTTAAGATCTCCTGGCTAATACTGCATACAAGGCCATATGATAATTATTAATCACTGCTTAACTGAATTTCTCCCATAGCACGTTGGGCTCAGGCCACATCTCACTCGCAAGGCCAACCTTTTGCCATCTAATTGCTTCTTCCAGTGGCTTCCAAATAGTTGTGATAATGTTACTTTGCTAGGGGGCAGCTGCTTTGGCCGTGAGGGTTCCTGGTACCTTTTGTTTTTGATGCAGCGATAATTGCCTTGTTTATCTGGCCCTTTGGCTTCAGCAGAGAAGAATGCCTGAAGGGGAAGAGTCAGAATGTTGAAAGAACAGATGCCGAAGCACAGCTGACTCCTCTTAAAATCTGCCGCGAAGGCCCTTTAAGCACAGGCTGGCTTGTCTTAGAACCAGGTGGATGGAAGATGAACCCTGACGACCCATTGGCCAGGTTTCGGTGGCACGCAAGGCACCTGCTTCTGCCAAAGGACTAGCTGGATTCCAATCTGAACCAGCAAGGCAGTTCTTGTTCAACACTGCGTGCCCCGGATCACACGGTTTAGCCTTCCGAGCTGCCCTTTTGCTTTGTAAATTTAAAACCTTATCAGTTGACCACGTAATCCCAAAGTCAGCTCATTCTTGGGGTAAAGCAAAGTGTGTATCTAGGGCCGGATTCCTGATTCATCCACCGTGTTGTGTCCTACAAGCTGATTCAAGCATGATTCACGTGGATTGGCTCTTATCCGAGCACAGCGTTCCCCTTGGGCACAGGAGGTTCTGGGGACGAGGCAGTCCTTGATCATGGAAGCTTCTGCAGTGGAGTCTATGGGAGCGTGTCTGCCAGGTGGGAGAGCTGCATATTTCCAGCCTGACTTCGCTGTGGAGGAGCAGGAAGCATGGGGTATTTCCCAGCAGTGAAAGCTGCATGTAATTACCATGCGCGAGTGTATAATAATACAATGAGGTCATTGCAAGTTGTGGTGCTCCAGTTGCACATGTGGTAGATCGAGGTCAGGAAGGGAAAGCAGTTCTGTATCCTTTGGGGAAGGGATGGAGGGAGAACCAGTTTGGGGTCGTGGTTAGGAGCGCGGACTGTAATCTGGGAGAACCGGGTGTGATTCCCCACTCCTCCACATGCAGCTGCTAGTGTGACCTTAGGTCAGTCACAAGTTATTTCAGAGCTGTTCTCTCAAGGGCAATTCTCGAGAGAGCTCTCTCAGCCCCACCTATCTCACACAGTGTCTTTCGTGAGGAGGGGAAGGGAAAGGAGATTGTAAGCTGCTCTGAGACTCCTCCTCCTCACTGAGCAGAAAGTTATGGTGATACCCCACCTGGGAGCCAAGCCACAGGAGAGACAGCGGTGTACTGTAAACCATTACCATTTTGGAAAGACCCAACTTGAGAAGGATTGACTCCATCAAAGAAGCCACGGCCTTCAGTTTACAAGACCTGAGTGAGGCTATTAATGATAGGGCATTATGGAGGTCAGTAATTCATAGGGTCCTCATAAGTTGGCAGCGATTTAATGGCACATAACACACACCTGTATGGCTTGAAGCAAGGGGACATCACTGACCTTTCCTCTTGTTCTACATACGTACACCTGATGCTGCCTTGTACTAAATCAAAGTCAGTGTTGTCTGCTCAGACTAGCAGCAGCTCTCCAGGGTCTCAGCTGGAGGTCTTTCCCATCCCCTACCACAGGATCCTTCTTTTTGTTTTTTAAACTGGAGATGCCGGGCATTGAACCTGGGACCTTCTGTATGCAAAGCAGATGCTCTGCCACCGAGCCACAGCCCCTCCGCTGATATACGGATGGTGAACTCTGTAGGAATGCTTTGGATTCCCTAAATCAGGCTGTGTTCCAAAGGGGGCTACTTTCTCCCCTTTTCACCAGCCGGATCCTTCTGGGAGTTGGCTGAAGCATCTCAAGGAGGCGTGGGTTCTCTCTTTTGAAGGACTGATGTGGGATAGGGGGTCTGCTGCTCTGAGCCTTTCCCTGTGCTGTGCAAAGTCCATAAAGTTTCAGGGCTCCCTCCTCCAAAGGGAGCCAGCCCAGGTAATCCCTGCCCTGACACTTCTTCTCTCTTTCAGAGCCTCCACGTTCAGAGGTAGTCAGCCTCTGAATCCCAGAGCCAGGAGGCCACGTCAGGGGAAGGCCTTGGCCTCTATACCCTCTGGTTGGCCCGGCAGAGGAACTGGCTGGCCACTGTGTGAGACAGGATGCTGGACTAGATGGACCGCTGGTCTGATCCAGCAGGGCTCCTCTTGTGTTCTTAAATGGGGAGCAGAATGTAACCGAGCACGCAGTGTGAAACACCTCTCTGACTTTAATCCAGTTTTAATTGCGCTGCAAGCCAGATGTTTGATCATCACTGTGATGGGACTTTTATCTCTTTGGCAGCATGCAGGTGCTGCTGAATATTCTGTGGGTAAGAGGACAGGGCAGGATTTTAGAGAAGGCAATTAAGCGTGTGTGACGTAACGGGGGCTGACTAATCGTGCATCATTCCCCCCCCCCAAAAAAAAAACACCAAGGAGCCTAGTGACAGATGGCTGTGCCGGAGGAGCTTAGCACCTGGCTACCGGCGTGTCCGTGTTTTCCGCTTATCTTTGCAGTGCGAGAGATTGCGCACACTCGCCGTTGCATCTGCTCCAGAGGAGGAGAGGGCAGCCACAGGGAAAGCAGTGAAGCACCTTTGCTGGTAAACACTTGACAAGCCTGCGTCAGCTCTTGTACTCTTTGCCCCAGTTTCTCAATAACAAGCCGGATGACCTAGCTTTGACAGTATTTCAGAGGGTGAGAGAGATGTTTTCGACTTTCTCCCCTTTGCTGCCGCTCCGTTTGTTTAGCTCCTCTCAGCTGTGCCACTTTGGAGGTACAAATTTAGCTGTGTATTTTCGTCTGCAAAGACCTCATATGCCTTCTCCGAGCTGCCTACTTGCTTTCTCTCACTCTTCTCTACGTCCCAACCCCCACCCGGCCCCTTCAAGCCGCCTTAATCGACTTTGGCTGTCATCCTGGAACTGAGCTCTGAATGCACACGCAGACCTGGAAAGGCCAACATGAGAAATTTTGAAAGCTGTAAAACAGAGTTCTGCCTGTGTTAAGGAAGGGAAGACATCCAAGTGATTTTTTTAAAAAAAATCATTTGCTGGGTGATTTCAGGGTGTATGTGTGTACACGTGTACAGTGATACAAGCTAGAATACCAAATTTGATTTTTGCAAAAAAGGGTGTATGTTTCTGGGTACTCTTCTCCCAAATGCAAGCTGACAGAGGCATAAGAACATAAGAGACGCCAATGTTGGATCAGGCCAAAGGCCCATCCCGTCCAACACTCTGGGTCACACAGTGGCCAGAAATACCGGTGCCATCAGGAGGTCCACCAGTGGGGCCAGGACATTAGAAGCCCTCCCCCTGTTGACCCCCCCCCCCCAAGCACCAAGAAGACAGAGCATCACTTGCCCCAGAGTCCCTATCTATACCTTGTGGCTAATAGCCACTGATGGACCTCTGCTCCATATGCTTATCTAATTCCCTTTTGAAGCCATCCATGCTTGTAGCCACCACCACTTCCTGTGGCAGTGAATTCCATGTGTTAATAACTCTTTGGGTGAAGAAGTACTTCCTTTTATCCGTTCTAACCCGACTGCTCAGCAGTTTCATGGAGTGCCCACGAGTTCTTGTATTGCGAGGAAGGGAGAAAAGTACCTCCTTCTCTACCTGCTCTTTCCCATGCATAATCTTATAAACCTTGATCATGTCACCCGTCAGTCGTCGTTTCTCCAAGCTAAAGAGCCCTAAGCGCCTTAAACTTTCCTCATAGGGAAAGTGTTCCAACCCTTTTATCATTCGATATCCTTCCACATCCCTGACATGCTTACCCATGCTTCTGAATCCTGGCCTCTAATGTAAGGAAAGCTCTATGCCCTGAGTTTTGTTTGGGAGCTAAAATAAATACCCCCGCTCCTATAAATTATCAGAGTCTTGTGGGCATACCAACGTTTTGCTTTCTAGGAAGCCTGTGGAAGTACCTTAATTGCTTCAGGATATGGTATGCTTCAAGTAAAAAAGTAAAGGTACAGGTTCCCTTGCTCGAAAGCCAGTCGAATCCGACTCTAGGGTTGCGGTGCTCATCTCCGTTTCGAAGCCGAAGAGCCAGCGCTGTCCGAAGACGTTTCCGTGGTCATGTGGCCGGCATGACTAAACACTACCCTCATTTTAATGTCCAGCATTTGTGTGTGGGTGTTATGTGCCATCAAGTCGCTTCCAACATACACTGACCCTATCAACTAATGGGAGGGGAAAGGGGCATGGTATAGCCTGATCCCGTCAGATCTTGGAAGCTAAGCAGGGTCAGCCCCGGTTAGTACTTGGATGGGAGACTTCCAAAGAAAACGGCAGAGGAAGGCCAAGGCCAGTTTGGTGTAGTGGTTAGGAGCGTGGACTCTAATATGGGAGAACCGGATTTGATTCCCCACTCCTCCACATGCAGCTGCTGGTGTGGGGTCAGCCACAAGTTCTCTCAGAGCTGTTCTCTCAAGAGCAGTCCTTGAAAGAGCTCTCTCAGCCCCACCTACCGCACGGTGTCAGCTGTGGGGAGGGGAAGGGAAAGGAGATTGTAAGCCACTCTGAGACTCCTCCGGGTAGTGAAGGGCAGGGTATAAATCCAATCTCTTCCTTCTCGTTTTCCTCTTCTTCTTCTTCTTCTTCTTCTCCTCCTCCTCCTCCTCCTCTTCTTCAACCACCTCTGGTTGCTCAGTTGCCTAGAAAGCCCATTAATGGCCTGCAGAACATCTAATAGTTCACAGCCTTGCTCAGGTCTTGTAATCCGAAGGCCAGCGTTTACGTTCTGTCTATCATGTCTCTATCCTGGCCGTCTTCCACGCGGCTTAGGAATGGCAACTGTGGTTCTCCCCTCCTCCGGTTTGTCTTCCCAACGGTGCTGTGAGGTAGGTTAGGCTGGCTCAGGGTCCACCTGCTAAGGGGCTGTGGGGATTCGAACACAGGTCTCCGCACTCCTAGACCAGTGCTTTACCTACAGCGCCAGCCTGGCTTGTCACATGGAGGGGGTCTTTTCGGGTTCTCTCTCAGTGGGAAGGTCCCTTGTAATTTTGATATCCTTGTGAGTCAGCAAACTTAGTAAGGCTTGAGTGCCTCTTTATATGTGGGTATAAAAATGTGCAGTGAAACGTTTCTCATGGTTACTCTGTGTAGTGCCCCGTGTGGGACAAAAAAAAAGGAAGGGGGGCTGTGCCGGTTCTAGAGTTACTAATTGCTTACTGTAAAGCATCTCCTCATCCGCCTGGGTCGCTTCCAGGAGGCTTGGCCCGTTCCCTTCAGGAATCAGGCGCTGTTACCGATGCATCAGTTGCATTCTTCTCTCCGGCCGCAGCGTTTGGGAAATTTTAGTCTCCCGAGGAACTGGAATGTTCTTTTAGTGCTTGATAGTAAGGCCTTGGTCTTATGTAATGCCGTTTGTTCTTTCCAGCAGGCATTGCCAAGAGCAAAAGCAGCACTGAATGATCTGGATGACATGAGCTAACCAGACAGTGGGCGTTCAGCTTGGCCTTTGGGGCTGCAAGGGGACTTATTTACTGCACTCTCACCCTGCCCTCCTTTCACGGGGCTCAGGCCAGCATGCGCGGACCTCCTGCCCTCCACTGTATCCTCACAACAACCCTGTGAGGTTGATCAGGCCGAGAGTAATGAGCCCAAGGAAACCCATTCAGTTTCAAGGCAGGTCGGGGATTTGAATTAGGGCCTCCTCAGTCCTAGTCCAGTACTCTACGATTTGAACCTCCATGTTCAGAGGCAGTCAGCCTCTGAATCCCAGTGCCAGGAGGCAACATCAGGGGAAGGCCTCGACCTCTAGGCCCTGTTGTTGGCCCTCCAGAGAGATGGGATGCTGGACTAGATGGACCTCTGGTCTGATCCAGCAGGGCTCTTCTTATGTTCTTATCAGGGGAAGGTCTCAGCCTCTATGCCCTGTTATTGGCCCTCCAGAGGAAGAAGAAGAAGAAGAAGAAGAGATTGGATTTATACCCCGCCCTTCACTACCCAAGAGAGTCTCAGAGCGACTTACAAACTCCTTTCCCGTCCCCTCCCCACAACAGACACCCTGTGAGGCAGGTGGGGCTGAGGGAGCTCTGACAGAAACTGCTCTTTTTCAAGAACAGCTGTGCCAGAACTATGGCTTGCCCAAGGTCATCCAGCCAGGTGCAAGTGGAGGAGTGGGGAATCAAACCCGGTTCTTCCAGATCAGAGTCCGCGCACTTAACCACTACACCAAGCTGGTTGGCCACTGTGTGAGACAGGATGCTGGACTAGATGGACCACTGGTTTGATCCAGCAGGGCTCTTCTTATGTTCTTACTTAGGTGTGCATTCTTTTTGTGTACATAGGCTTGGTTTCAGTAGGAAAGGGTGACAAATGGCATCAAAGGCTGTGCAGGAAAGGTGGGTTTTGAAGAAAGTGGGCGTGGTCACCACACAGGTGCTCTGAGAGGCACTACCAGGGATGTAGAGCCAGAAAGAGGAGAGCCTAGCTAGGGTTTGAAGAAGCCAGGGGTATCTTCAGCTGACTAAGGCTGGTGAAGGTTGAGGAGTGAAATGACTGAGTCTGGTGGAATTTGAAGGGTAGGAGGACAAGGAGATGGGAAAGGCAAGCCGCGGAGGGTGTTCGTTCTGGATCTGAACCTAGGAGCTTTATCGCATAGCCAGAATTGGTGGGAAAGAGACGCTTAAAAGACGTGCAGACAACGCTTGCTGAAATCTAAGAAGTGAGGGAGGCGTTTTTATACCTCCTTGAACCCACCATGTGAGTAGCATAAGCAGAATAACTTATGCAAAGGAAAGTTGGATGAGTTGCATGTTTTTTTCTTGTCGCAGAAAAAACAATGAACTTTCCCTTGGCACAGAACTTGGGATTGTCTGGGGACAGAATCTTTCGTTTTTGAGAACTTGGAGCCCTGCTCTGCCTCTGCACGAAGCGAGCTTATGTGGATAGCGTGGGGACCAGATAGACCACCCCTCTCCTGTTTTTGGGAAGACGTACGAGCCCCCAACCTAGGAATATCCCAGAAACAAGCCAGTCCTTTCTGTTTCCAGGAGCGGCTGCCTTTTCGTAGTGTCGTGTGCCTGGCCCTTGTGACAAGTCACCAAACCACAATGTCTCTGTCTCCCCTCTGCCTGTTCACAATAATGTTTATTTATTTATTTTTTTAAAAGTAGCTTAAAAGGACATCATAGACTACATTGTCTAGATTTGCAGTTGGCTGTGCATCTCTGCAGAGGATGGGGGGGGGGACTGTTTCCCTGCAACTGTGAAAATCTCTTGGTTTCTTCCTGGTCTGCAGCCTTATACTGCAGGCTGTGGAAGGTCAGTAGTTCAGCAGTTCGAGACCCAGGTGCCACATAACGGAGTGAGCTCCCGTCTCTAGTTCCAGCTCCTGCCAACCTAGCAGTTCGAAAGCAAGAAATTGCAAGTAGATAAATAGGTACCACTTCAGTGGGAAGGGAACAGCGTTCTGTGCGCCTTGGTGTTTAGTCATGCCAGCCACATGACCACGGAAACGTCTTCGGACAGCGCTGGCTCTTCGGCTTTGAAACAGAGATGAGCACCGCAACCCTAGAGTCGGATTCGACTGGCTTTCGAGCAAGGGAACCTTTACCTTTACCTTTCTTCCGTGGGCCCAAAGTGACTTACATTCTCTACTCTATTTGACCCTCACAACAACCCTGCGAGGTAGGTTAGGCTAAGGGTAAGTTTCTCAAGCCCAAAGTTGCCCCGCAGAGCAAGGATTTGAACCCGGATCTCTCAGATGTCAGTCCAACACTGTAGGGATTGCACGGCACTGGCTTTTCCTCCAAGGAGCTCAGAGTGACAGCATATGCTGCACTTTCTCTCTCCCCCCCCCCCCCTTTTTTTCCACAACAGGCTTGGGAGGTAAGGTGAGAAAAAGCAATTGGTCCAAAGTCACCCAGTGAGTTCCATGACAGTGCCAGGGGATTTGAACCGCCTCAGTCCTAGTTTGACGCTCAGCCTTTCTGGCTTTCAGCTCTCCGCCCTTTAAAGAAAGCAAGGTTGATTTGGTTATTTACCTCTCCTGTTTTGAATCTTCAGAAGCCGCCTCTTGCCAGATATTTATAGGCAGCCATCCAGAAGGGATGTGTTCCTCCCTGTTTTATTTTGAGGCTCTTTCCAGAAATAGAATGAGAGTTATTGTTAACATAAAAGCGATGGAGATCCCAGTAGATTTTAAATGCCTCTTAAGTAGGCATTTGCAAAAGAATTCCACACAGGAGGGGGGAATTAAGCCTCTACATGAACCGTGTATTAACAATGTGCGGCGATTGATTTAGATGCTCGCGTCGCTGTGCAAACGAGCAATTCCAGTTGCCAGTTTCAGCCACTGCCTGAAATTCTTCATGAGGAAATCAGTGTGTTTCCTAGCCAAGGCTGCGTATCTCTTTGACTATAATCTGGCGCAGGAGCATTGCCTGAATTAATTCCAGTCCTCCATGCAAAGGGTGGGGGCATGTAGAGTTCAAACCCAGATTTTGCAAGCGAGAATGTGATTCAGATTCGGTCGCTGGGATCTGCATGTGCAAATTCAGAAAGCTAACAGAAGTCCCTGTAAATGCAGCCTTGTGGATACGACCACCCAAACGGCTAGCCTTGTTTGCCCCCGCCAAATTGCATTCGCTATCTGTGCCGCAGAATAAAGCTTCCCTGCCTGGTTATGAACCCCAGGGTGGCCAGCCGCGTTGCCAGTTTGCACGTCTGTCGTGCATGTGTGTTCCTGCACTTGTATGCACTGTAGGGTGTGTGTGTTTGTGCATGTATGGTTTTCACAGCAAGTTCATGCATTAGTGAGGCAAAGTGCCCCTCCCCCGTGCAATTCTGCACCAGACTTTCACATTCTTCAATCGCTTGGTGTTCTGGAGCAAAATGAGTAGGCAGCTTGAATTTCATTCTTTGGAAGTCCCCAGTTTTCCATAAAAATGGGACCTGCTTGGGTTCTCAGGTGTTGCTTCTGAGCCTCCCTTGAAGCCTTCCAGGAATTGGAACCATCTTGTCTTGACTTACAGATATCTGAGATGCCCAAGTTCAATTGTGTTTGTTTTGTAAATGATCACATCTCCCCTCCCTCCCTCCCTCCCTCATAGTCTCTCCTGTGCTGATCACTGACTTCATCTTACTAACAGGATCAGGATAGCGTTTCAGGGCATCTCCACCAGAGAAACGCTGGCATTCAGTGCACATTCAAAATGTGCGCTCTCCTTAAAGCCGGACACAACCACTCTGTCTGGAAATATCCAACAGCCAGAAAGCTGTGCCCTTTCCTGGCCCTGCACTGCGCACGGTTTACATTTGCATACATTTGCGTATTTGGAACTGCTTCTTTTGAGGAGCACACCCTGCTTTCGTTGAACACACAGAGTTGCCACATGCCCAGTCGGTTCGTCAGGGTCAGTATCGTCTGCTCTTGACCGTTTTTGGCTCTTCAGCGGCTCTTCCACATCACCTGCTGTCTGATCCTTTTAGCCGGAAGTGCCATAGGTTGAACCGTGGACCTTCTATCTACAAAGCAGGTGCTCTTCCACCGAGCTACAGCCCTGTCCCTCTATTGTGGGGTAGACCCCCCCCCCCTCTTCAAGAAATATCAGCTTAACATTAAACACCACTAATAACCAAATTCATGGCTATCAGTAGCTACCAGTCAAGATGGATAACTGATCCCTCCAGTGGCAGAGACAGTTGTGCCTCTCTATCAGTTGTTGGGGAGGACAGGTGGGAGGAGTCTGTGTTGCAGTCATTCTGCTTGTGGGTTTCCTTGAGGCAGCTGGTTGGCTGCCGTGTGACCAGAAGGCTGGATTTGGTGGACCTTTGACCTGATTGAGAGCCAGTTTGGTGTAGTGGTTAGGAGCGCAGACTCTAATCTGGGAGAACTGGGTTTGATTCCCCACTTCTCCACGTGCGGCTGCTGGTGTGACCTTGGGTCAGTCACAAGTTCTCTCAGAGGTGTTCTCAAGAGCAATTCTCTCAGAGCTCTCTCAGCCCCACCTACTTCACAAGGGTGTGTGTTGTGGGGAGGGGAAGGGATGATAAGCTGCTCTGAGACTCCTTCGGGTATTGAAGGGTGGGGTATAAATCCAATCTCTTCCTTCTCCTCATTCCTCCTCTTTTTATGTTCTTAACCCAAAGGTGGTCATCAAGGGAAGGCCTTGGCCTCAATGCCTTATCTACTGGTTTTGCAGGGCAATTGGTTGGCCACTGTGTGAAAAACGATGCTGGACTAGATGGACCACTGGCCTGATCCAGCAGGGCTCTTCTTACGTTCTTATATTGTTATGTTCTCAGCTGGTTTCGTTGTCAAACTGCCCTCCTGTACCTTAAGCCCATAAGAAGCATTCTTGCCCTCTGGAACAGTGGGGAGCAGGTCTTCGTCCTCTTTCACACGACAGGCCTTTAGTTATTTCAAAAGCGTGACCATCTTTCTCCCTTGATCTTGTCTTCTCCAGGCTGAACATTTTAAGAGGAACTGGTTGGCCACTGTGTGAGACAAGATGCTGGACCAGATGGGCCACTGGTCTGACCCAGCAGGGCTCTTCTGATGCTCTTATGAGGGGAAGGCCTAGGCCTCTATGCCCTGTTGTTGGCCCTCCAGAGAAACTGGTTGGCCACTGTGCAAACATAAGAACATAAGATAAGCCAATGTTGGATCAGGCTAATGACCCATCCAGTCCAACACTCTGTCACACAGTGGCCAAAAATACCAGGTGCCATCAGGAGGTCCATCAGTGGGGCCAGGACACTAGAAGCCCTCTCACTGTCCCCCCCCCCCCAGCACCAAGAATTAATCAGAGCATCACTTGCCCCAGACTGAGAGTGTAATACAGGATGGTGGACTAGAAGGACCACTGGTCTCTGATCCAGCCGGGCTCCACTTATGTTCTTATTTTTGTGTGAATACCTGATGCCAAATTGTGTGTGTCCGAACCTTTTGTTTTTTAAGAGCCCGGCAGTTTGGGGAAGTGGCAATTTATCGATCCTGCAGATGCCCGCTTCCTAGACTGCCAACGAGAGCAGTGCAGGTGTTTGCCGAAAGCACTCCAGGCCTTTATTACGGCAATATATCGCACACCTGCTATTGGGTTTACTGCAAGAAGAGCCTTGTTGCTGTTTGTTGCCATTTAAAAGGAGCTGGTTGGGATATAGAAGCCTTCGCCGGCTTAGCTGTGGAGTAAATGGGTCAGTGGCTCTGGGTATCTTGTTAGCTGCTTGACTCACTGGTGTCATTTCTCCCCCCCCCCCCCCCCGCTTCCTTACAGCTAATTAAATGCATTGCTACCAGGTAAGCCCTGGTGATGAGAAAAAACGTCATGGAGCTCGGGGGGGGGGGCAGAAACTGATGAGCTGTTTCCCCCCCTAAACGGGTAGGCAGTGCCAGTTGCTGGCTGGTTTGCATCTTAATACGGGGTGTTTCCTTTTTTTGCATCCCCCCCCTCCCCATAGTGGCCCGTAATGCCATCTGTGCAATTAAATTAATTTAGCAGGGGGATTTCCACTGGCAGCAGCTTAGGCGGCTCTGCGCTGGCCAGCCATGCTTGCGACGAGGGCCCTGCCTACGCCGGAGCTGGAAGAAATGGCTTTGTCATCTAATTAGCTGATTCGGCAGCACAGGATTGAGCAGTCAGCAGGACGGGACGGCGCTTGCCTGTCTGTGTCCTTTGGGGATTACGTGTGGGCTAGCTGCTGGTCTTGGGAGGCCCCTGCTGCAAGAAGGACCCTCGAAGCAGGATTAGACATAACATTTCTGGAAATTTTTCAGGGGGGAAAGAGAAGATTTTGTGGGGCAGGGGAGAACCAGAATGTATGCAATACTGACTGTCCTGGTAGAAAAGGGCAAGATACCTTGCCACTAATTTTGTAAGTCTTTTAAGGTGGCACTGGACTCTTGCTCAATTCTGCTGCTACAGAAAACTAACACGGCTACCCATCTTGACCGTCCTATCAAAAGCAAACCAATTTTACTGCTTCACCAACATAAAATGCATACTTTATAACTTAGCATATAAAAGGGCAATATATGACATGTTTATGGAATGTAAACATTGTAAATGCCTTAGTTTTGTACGAGCAAAATTGCAAATATACCCAGTATAATATGCTACCTTTGCACATGTACCTTAATTTGGTGTAGTGGTTAGGAGTGCGGACTCTAATCTGGGAGAACCAGGTTTGATTCCCCACTCCTCCACATGCAGCTGCTGGTGTGCCCCTGGGTCAGTCACAAGTTCTTTCAGAGCTGCTCTCTCACGAGCAGTTCTCTTAGAGCTCTCTCAGCCCCACCTATCTCACAGGGTGTCTGTTGTAAGGAGGAGAAGGGAAAGGAGACTGTAAACTGCTCTGAGACTCCTTTGGGTAGTGAAGGGCGGGGTATAAATCCAATTCTTCTCTTCTTCTCTTTTTTTGCTATCTAGTGAATCAGAGCTCAGTTGTTAATGAAACTTTCAGAGTTGCCCTCTGAGGCTTTGGTGCAGTTTCTGCCCCACCTACTTCTGATCTTCCCCCCCCCTCCTCTAGCAAGTTAGAGCAATGAGTGACTTTTGACCCAGTCTGTGGGTATATGTGTCACAGTAGTTTGAAGGAGAAGTGAAAAGGTCAACTACAAGGTCAACCAAAAGTCAGATCAAAGGGACAACAGAAGGCAGGCAACAGTTGAAGAGCAATGAGAGCCCTGCATGCTCCCCTTGTGAAGATGAAGTGCTCTTCCAGGTGCAGTAGAAAAGAATCCAGCAGCACCTTAAAGACCCAACAAAATTTGTATCAGGGGATGAGCTTTTGTGAGTTACTGCAGTGACTCAGGGAAGCTCATCCCCTGCTGCAAATTTTGTTGGGTCTTTAAGATGCTGCGGTGGCTCAAGTGGTTAAGTCGCTGAACTGCAGGCTGTGGAAGGTCGGTAGTTCAGCAGTTCGAGACCCGAGTGTGCCGCATGACGGAGTGAGCTCCCGTCTCTAGTTCCAGCTCCTGCTAACCTAGCAGTTCGAAAGCAAGAAATTGCAAGTAGATAAATAGGTACCGCTTCATTGGGAAGGTAACAGCGTTCCGTGCGCCTTGGTGTTTAGTCATGCCGGCCACATGACCACGGAAACGTCTTCGGACAGCGCTGGCTCTTCGGCTTTGAAACGGAGATGAGCACCGCAACCCGAGAGTCGGATTCGACTGGCTTTCGAGCAAGGGAACCTTTACCTTTACCTTTAAGGTGCTGCTGGACTCCTTGCTCTTTTCATTTGCTACAGACTGATAAACATGGGTACCCATCTTGTTCTGTCTTCTAGGTGCAGAAATGCATCTTGGATTTAAGAGCTGTCTACTGCACACCCACCCTGTCATTAAAAGCATTTCACTCATTCTAAAAGAGAAAATATTTTGTAGCAGTTCTTGGGATTTTTGCATCACAAAAATTGTCCAGGAGGGAAAAAAACACACACACCCCCACAAGAACTTTCCCTCCCTCCCCCAGGCCTTCACATCTCTAAGCAGGATCTTTGCTAGGCATTGGCTGGAGCCCTTCTGTCTTGTCCGGCTGGGTTAAAGCAGAGGTCCCTCTAGTTCAGCATCCCTGTTTCCAGCCATGCTCAAAAACAAGAATGAAAAATCCGTGTAATACCTTCTTATTAGGACCAGCCAAATTGACATGGAGCGTTGTGCAAGCTTTTGAGCTCACCAGAACTTCCACCTCAGACTAGATGTTAAAAAATAAAATTAAAAACAGAATGGTGGATGCATGGGAGATTAGATCATCACACGACACCCTGAGCATTCTACTTTTCAATGCTTCTGTCTCCATTGTCCAGCCTGACGAAGAGTTCTGCTGAGCTCAAAAACTTGCACCTTGTCTTGGGTCATTTGGGATTACTTGGGTTTTGTTCTTGTGTTTGGGTTTTGCGTTGATGTAGAACTTCTTCCAGAAGTGGTTGACCAGATGTGGTTCTTTCCCATTTGTAGTTCTTGGTATGGATGGGCATTACAGCCTGAGAACACTTGAAAACATGAAACTGCCTTGTACTGACTTGGTCCCTTGGTCCATCAGAGTCAGTATTGTCTACTCAGACTGGCAGCGGTTCTCCAGGTCTCAGGCAGAGCTCTTTCACATCATCTTCTTCCAGGTCTTTTAACTGGAGGTGCCGGGGATTGAACTTGGGACCTTCTGCATGCCAAGCAGATGCTCTTCCCCTGAGCCACAGCCCCTCACCTAAGAAGAAGATGGAGACTCTCTTCTCTGATTGTTTTTCCTCCCCTTCCTCTTAAGGCGCTAAGGGCAGGATACATGTTTTGTACTCTTTTTCTTTTTGCAGCGACCCTGTGTGTTAGGCTAGGCTCTGGGAGAGCGTGACCAGCCTTGCAATCCAAAGCCCAGCTCCATCCTCTTAAGCCCATTGAAGTCAATTGGCTAACTGTATTTAGGGTTTCACTGCTGGTTTTCCAGTTGCTTTCATGGCGGAGTAAGGAACTGAACCCGGGTCGCTCCAGGGTTCTGATACACAAACCCGGGTCTGATACACGAACCACTGCAGCACACTGGCTCTGCCTTGTACACCAGGCACCTTGTCGGACCCAACTGTAGGGTTACCAATCTCCATGTAGAGCCTGGAGATTTCCCAGAATTGCAACTGATCTTCTAACTACAGGGATCATTCCCCCCCCCCCTTGCTATAATAACCCTGCAACACACCTGTGTCGGCTTTTCTGAAGGGTTACCGCTAAAGCTCTTAGAACATGAATTGTTTTGTCTGTTTGTGCTTTTGTACACGTGCACAATGGTTGGACCTGTGGCCAGGGGCTGGAATCAGATCTGACACAGTGAAATGAAAGCTGCCAGCAGATGTAGAGCTGAACAACAGAAAAAGCGTGGGGGGAAACACAACGGGAATTTCTTTTCCTCCCCCCCCCTCCCAAGCCACCTTTTTCTTTTGGCGGCGACCTCTGAGCTATCAAATGGACAGGAGTTTTTTTCTTGCCTTTCAGTATTGGGCAGAGAGGGGGGAAAGGGTGTGTGTGTGTGTGTATTGTTGCCAGCCTGCTTTGTAGAGGTACTTTTTGTGAACGCCAGTGACTCGTTTATCTGGATTCTGCGCAAATGCACCTGAACCCCCCACTAAGAAAAGCTGGATGCGGCAATTTTTCCAGTTTCTGCACATTGAGGGCCTTTTGCATGCATTTGCTTTCTTTGTTATCACTGCCCTAGACGGACTAAATTGCCTGAGATCAGGAGGACGGGGGAACCCAATCCCTGTACAGACGTCCTATCGAGGTAGCAGCTGACAGTGTGCAGAGATGAAGACATGAAGCTGCCTTGTATTGAATCAGACCCTTGGTCCGTCAAGGTCAGTAATGTCTATTCAGGCTTGCAGTGGCTCTTCAGGGTCCCAGGTAGAGGACTTTCACATCACCTGCTGTGAGATCTACTAACTGGAGATGCTGGGGATTGAGCCACAGCTGGAGGCCTTCTGCATGCCAGACAGATGTTCCGCCATGACCCCTCCCCATTGAGCCATGGCACAGAGCGAGTATAGGAACAAGCATGCTGACCGCCCCCCCCCCCAAATGACTGAACACGCCTGGTTGGACCCACACCATAGATTCCCCCTTCAGACCCCAGACTTTGGAGTCCTTTCTCTCCCTGGAACAACATTTCATCAAGATCTCTGGACTGCAGTGAGAGGGAGAGGCAGGAAAGTTCCATTTTGCTCATGGGGAGTCTAGTCTGGCTCGACCCTGCTGGTTCCATCCCCTGGAGCGGGGTCAGCACATTCAGCCATGAGGACAACAAGGCCCTGCGTGCTTGTTCCTGCCTCTCCTCTTTGCACATTTGCTTCTAGCTAGGTAGGTCATCAGTTCGGGATTTCAGCAGGCTAGTGGGCATCATCAGGGCAAGGCCTCAGCCTCTGTGCCCTGCTGGTTGGCATTCTGGAGCAACTGGTAGGCCGATGTATGAGGCAGGATGCTGGACTAGAGGGACCACTGGTCTGGTGCAGCTGGCCTCTTACCATTGCTCATGCTGAATTTTACTAGAAAATAAGAGAAGCCAGTGTTGGACCAGGCCAGTGGCCCATCCGGTCCAACACTCTGTGTCACACAGTGGCCGCCAAAACCCAGGTGCCATCAGGAGGTCCATCAGCGGGGCCAGAACTCCAGAAGCCCTCCCACTGTTCCCCCCCCCCCCCAAGCACCAGGAATTCAGAGCATCACTGGGCTGGAAACTAGACATAGGAATGCTGTTATTTGGCAGCTGCTTGTGTATTTTATTTACGTAGATACTTGTACTCTGCTTTTCTTCTCATTGGGGATCAGACGCATCTTAGAACAGCATTCTCCCCTCCTCCTTCTTATCCATACGTCAACAGCCAGTCCTGTGTGGTAGGACGAGAGAGTGACTGGCCCCAGGCCACCCAGGGAGCTTGCGAGGCAGAGTGGGGATTCGAACCTGCATCTGCCGGATCCTGGTCTGCTACATCCTGCTGATAGGTGCAATGCTGAGCATTTGCATTGCTCTCCGAAGCCCGCAGCGCTCTGCACGTAGGTAGGTCAGCACGGCTATTGCTTGACTGCCGATCAGGAAGGTGCGGGGCAGCAGACAGAGCGCTGGGCACAGCAGCCGCCCAACGAGCGCATGGCAGAGGTGAGATTAGAACTGTGGCGAACCCATTATTCAAGCTCCCGGCCCAGTCTCGGCATTGGAGAGGGCAGTGCGGAGTAAATGCAGACAAGGGGGTGGCACATTCCGGAGAACTGTGCAAGAGGAAGAGCTCAGCTGAATGCTCTCCCCCCCCCC
>NW_015175380.1:483654-513642 GCF_001447785.1 Gekko japonicus | reverse complement strand
CCCCCGGAAAAGCCAGCACTGCAGAGCTATTAATCTTCCCAGATGCAAATGGCTGTTAGGGGGGGGGAAGGGAAGCCGAAGGCGCCCGGCCAGCCAGCCAGCCAGCCAGCCAGCTCCCTTTATGCCTAACAAGTTCCTTTGCATTCTTCTACCACTGCCTTTGGGTTTCCTCCCCTTCCAAGGAGCACCTGCGCTCTCTCTCTCTCTCTCTCTCTCTCTCTCTCTCTCTCTCTCTCTCTCTCTCTCTCCCCCCCAAAAAAATAAAACGAAACACCCGAGGGCACTCCCTTGTAAAAATCCCAAGCGTCCTTTTAACCGTGGGGAGGAGGAAGCAGAAGGGAAGAGGAGGAAGAGTTGTGAAAAGTGCCGGAGACATCCTTGCACAACGGACCGGTGTCATCAGGAGTTGAAGCAGAGCACGCAGGTTCCCAGGAGTGGTGGGTGGATGGGGCTCGCTTGAGGTGTGGGAAGCACCCCTGCTCTCCCAGCTGCCGAGGCCTTGTGTTGCATGTGCATTATACACCCTCAGAGAGGAGGGAGCAGAGCGTGACTCTTGCACCTTCCTTTTAACCCTGTTGGCGCCAGCAGGACTAAGAGGGATGCGAGGTGTCCTCCTGCTGCCCCCTCCATCCTCCCCACAGAAAGGAGGTGGTTTCAGAGGCCCAAATGGAGACTTCTGGGGCGTGGCTCAGTGGAAGAGCCTCTGCTTGGCATGCAGAAGGCCTCCGGTTCAGTCCACGGCATCTCCAGTTAAAAGGAACAGGCAGGAGGTGATGTGAAAGACCTCGGCCTGAGACCCTGGGGTGCTCTGCCCGATCTGAGTCGATAACACTGGCCTCGGTGGACCGATGGTCTGATTCAGTGTCAGGCAGCTTCATGTGTACGAGGGTGAGGTAGGACGTGTACGAGGGTGAGGTAGGACGTCTGAGTAGACAACGCAGACCTTGATGGACCAGTGGTCTGATTTGGCACAAGGGAGCATCACGTGTGTCCTGGTGGGAGCAGATTGGCCAAGCATCTCTGTTGGCAGCGGCGCCCCCAACAGGCCTAATGCCATTGGTCAGGGTGATCATGTGAGCTTGGTACTGGGCTGCTGTTTGACAGCACTCCCTGGTAGAAGAGTGGCGTCTCCAGGCTCCAGTTGGGGGAAGACAAACTTCCCGAGACCTTGGGGAGCCGCTTCCCATCTTAGCTGGGCCGTGGTTCTGCATCGGTGTGTGTGAAACATCTCCTTGCCTGTCGCTGACAGCTTCTGTACTGAAAGCTGATGGGCGTGGTCCTTCTTGCAACACCCTGTTTTCCCTACGGATGATTGCAAAAACGGTCCTTTCCCTGGATGCAAATCTTAGTTGCTAAATGCAATTAAAGGACTCCTGGCTTCTATCAGCTGGAGATCTCCTGAGCCAGTCCTTTTGTCAGCAGCTTTGTGGAATTCCCTGGGCCGGCCCAGCTGGAGGAAGGAGTCCGGGAGCCACGTGGTGGGACGTTTTCCTGTCTGCTCCTGTTGGGGAGAAGGATAGCGATCTCTGTTGATGCGGCTGCTCTCTTCTTCCTCGCCGAACGCCAAAAGGGGCGGTTGCTGGGAGAACTTTGACTAAAGCAGTCGAGTGACAGCTGGAGGCACGGATTGAAATCTCTGGTTATGAAGGGCAACGTGCATAGGATCCTTGCTGGCCGGGGGCAGAGTCCCCGTCGATGCTCTCAAGTAATCTGTGTGTTCCACAACTTGGGACACTTCCCATGTGCATGTGTACCCTAAACATACTCTGTTGAGTATTTCCCCCTGCCACCCCCCAGTTTATTAATCAAACAAGTGAACAGCTCCTCCTTTCCTCTCAGGTTTCTAGCTCTCATGATTGTAAATCTAAGTTTGGAAATGTATAGGTTGAACTTTTGCAAGGGTGGAAGAGAGAGGGGTGGGGGCGTGTTTCCCAGTAGGCGGGGGGAGCAGAGCCATGTATAGTGTCATGCCTTTACTCCTGGGACCAGCAGAAATGCCACAAATTATGCAAAATAGATCTATGCGTATGGCATGTAACTTTCAGTCAAAAGAACAGGATGCGCACGACACATAACTGTGGAACTCACTGCCACAAGAGGTAGCGAGGGCCACTGTTTTAGAGGGCTTTTAAAAGGGATTAGACAGATGCATTTGAGATAGGTTTATCATTCGATGTAAGGCATAATGGGTTAGTGGAGCTTCCAGATTCAGAGGAAGTATACCTTTATCAGTTGTTTGGGGCGCAGACAATGGAGCAATGTTGTCATGCCCTGCTGGTGTTCTTTTAGGACGGGAGTGGGAAAGCATCTGGTTGACCATTGTACGAAACAGGGTACCGGACGGGGTTGCCAGTTCTGAGTCGGGGAATGCCTGGAGATTTTGGGAGGGGAGGGACCTTGGGGGGATGTAATGCCATGTAGTCTCCCTTCCAAAGCAGCCATTTTCTCCAGAGCTACTGGAGACCAGTTGCCATTTTGAGAGATCTCCACCCACACCCGGAGACTAGGGATGAGCATTTGGTTCGTCTGAACCGAATGCACCCCCAAAAATGGACCATTCGGACCCCTTTCGGGCTGCTGCAGGCCGATTCAGATTCTCTGATCTAAATCGGCTTGCCACCGAATTGCCGCCGAAATTCGGCCCCATTATGTCCTATGGGCCATTGAACTCAATGGCGAAAACATGGGGTGTATTCTGGGGGATGGAGGGGAGGGGGCTTGAGGGAGAGATTCCAAACTCGCAGGGTAGCTGCTGGAGCCTCTCCCCAAGATACCAACAAAGTTTGAAGAACATTGGACCAGGGGGTCCAATTCTGCAGGCCCCCAAACAGGTTTCCCCATCCCCTCCATTGTTCTCCATGGTGGGGAAAAAGTAACTTGGTTGCTATCTTGGGAAGAGGCTCCAGCAGCTACCCTGCGAGTTTGGAATCTCTCCCTCCAGCCCCCTCCCCTCCAGCCCCCAGAATATACCCTATGTTTTCACCATTGACTTCAATGGCCCAAAGAATATAATGGGGCTGAAATTGACATTCGGCTGGCGGAAAGACTCCCGAATCTGCTCCTAGCAAGGCCTGATATAACATATTGTTTCCTCGCCACTTCCAGTCCAAACATTCAGTTAAGTGTTGACCTATTAATACAACCTGTTCTATCTAGAGAGCCAGTTTGGTGCAGTGGTTAAGAGCGTGGACTCTAATCTGGGAGAACCGGGTTTGATTCCCCACTCCTTCACATGCAGCTGCTGGTGTGACCTTGGTTCAGTCACATGTTGTCTCAGAGCTGTTCTCTCAACAGCAGTCCTCGAAAGAGCTCTCTCAGCCCCACCTACCTCACAGAGTGTCTGTTGTGAGGAGGGGGAGAGAAATGAGGTTGTAAGCCGCTTTGAGACTCCTTCAGGTAGTGAAGGGCGGGGTATAAATCCAGTCTCCTCCTCCTCTTCTTTTTCTTGAATTGGGTTTTATTCTTGATCTTAAAAAAGGCTAAAACTTTTTTTTTTTTTTAAGGTCTGAGGTTAGGGTAAAGGGTTTGGTTGTAAGATTGCGTGTTTTCTTTGATCTGGGAACTGGCTGGCAGGCAACCACAATGATGTTGCGCCATATTTGCGCGTACTCTCGTAACTGGCAGCTGGTCCCATGCCAGCTGAAGGAGTTGGCCAGGCCAGCTTACACAGAAGTTACCAATGCAGGGGACTTTGCTCCAGAAAAAAAGCGATCTGATATCAAAGACGACGGGATACAGTGCATCTTTGCAGAAGACACTGGGGATTAGAAGCATGCCAGGATTGTGAAGTGGAAAACTTGATTGATTTAGAAGCCATTCGGAGCGGCTGATTCTTTTCTCTTATGGACAAAGGGCAGAGCAAAATTATCCTGTGTACACGTGCCAGTTTATATGTGTTTCACGGCTTGCATTCTGTCATCTCAGATGACAAGACAGGTGAGAATCTGCTCAGGATACAGAGCGGGTTCAGAGGGTCATTGCTGATGCAGCGGCTAGATCTGGCCTCGGTTCAAGAGCAGGCAGGGTGACTTTGGGCCAGACACTCCCTTTCTTGGCGTAACTCACAGAGTTTTTAAGAAGATCAAAAGAAGGAGGTTCGAGCTACAGGTGCTGCCCTGATCTTGAAGGATGGGCAGGCTAAGTCTTTGATGCCGACTTTCAGTTTCTTGCTAGCCACCCTAACCCTAACCCTGCCCAGAGTCTGACAGTTTTTAGCCTGTCTTTGCATCTGTGAATATGGAGTTTTGTATCTGAAAGTTCCTGTTAACAAGCGCTGTTACCGATTCCCCCACTGCCACATGATAAAATCACTGCCGAAAACCATAATGTCCAGACAAGGGGATCTGACCATTTTGCCTCCATGGATGTACTGCTTCTTTTTGATTCCCCACTCCTCCACTTGCACCTGGCTGGATGACCTTGGGCAAGCCGTAGTTCTGGCACAGCTGTCCTTGAAAAAGAGCAGTCTCTGTCAAGAGCTCTCTCAGCCTCGCCTACCTCCCAGGGTGTCTGTTGTGGGGAGGGGAAGGGAAAGGAGTTTGTAAGCTGCTCTGCGACTTCTTTGGGCAGTGAAGGGCGGGGTATAAATCCAATCTCTTCTCTTCTTCTTTGTTTTTGTTGCCGTGCAAATCCCGTACCCTGGATGATTTGACCGATGGAGTTCTTTCTAGAATTGACTTGTTGATTTTGCATTCTGAGCTGTGCGTCGTCTTGGTTTTATAATGGGAAGAGTCTTTAAATCTGGTCCGTGTTGTATTGCGTTATATGTTTTGTGACTGTGGGAAGTGCCTCTTTTTTGGCCAAGCGTTTTACTAGGCTTTGCCATCCTGAAGCTGTTTTACCATCATGACAACTCTATGAGGCAACCCCCCATTCCTATTTACACATGTGGTGTTGCATCCGAACAGCTGATTTGCTCAAGACTGCTGGGAGGAGGAAGAACACAGCATTTGAGTGACTGTCGAATGCCAGTTGCTTGGGGGGGACAATACTGGGAGGCTTTGGATTCTGTGCCCTACTTGTAGGCTTTCCAGCAACATCTGGATGGACATTGTGGGAAACTGAATGTTGAAAGAGGTGGTCTCGTCCAATAGGGCTCTTATGTTCTAGCCCTGCACTGGATTTAGAAATGTCTGCTCAGTGTCATGATGATCTCAGGATATGCCTTGGGTCTCATCTCTAACTATCAGTCCATTTAATAACTTTAAACTGGATCAGAAGGGAGAGTGCACTGCAGAATTTTTAAAAAGAACAACAAAAACCAGTACTGCTTACAATGACTACTTGAGGTTCTAGAGTGTCAATGACCCTTCACTCGGAGTCTCAGAGCGGCTTACAGACTCCTTTCCCTTCCCCCTCCCCACAACAGACACCCTGTGAAGTAGGTGGGGCTGAGAGAGCTCTGACAGAAATTGCTCTTTCAAGGACAGCTCTGACAGAACTATGGCTTGCCCAAGGTCATCCAGCAGCTGCAAGTGGAGGCCTGGGGACTCAAACCTGGTTCTCCCTGATTAGAGTCCACACACTTAACCACTACACCCAACAGAGAATCTTTGTCAGAACATTCCATGGGGGTGGGGACCTAGATTCTAGGCATGTGAGACTATAGTATTAAGCATACTTGTTTTGAAAATAATCCCTGTGGGACTTGCTTTTGAGTAAAGCAGACCTGGATGGGGCTAGGCTAGCCCACTCTCATTTGATCTTGGCAGCTAAGCAGGGTTGGCCCCGGTTAGTACTTGGATGGGAGACCGGCAAGGAAGTCCAGTGTCAGTATGCAGAGGCAGGCAATGGCAAAGCACTTGTCTTGAAAACCCTCCGGGGTCACCATAAGTGGCTGAGAACTGATGGCACTTTACACCACCAAACCTGTTTAGGATTGTGCTGGAAGACTAATGCTAGCCACACATGGCTGTAAGTTTTACTTAAGCCAGTTAAACTCCATGAAAATTGACAGGACTCACCCAAGCAGGGTATAGCTTTGTGCATATATCTCCTGTTCTCTGTAAGGACAGGACGTTTCCTTCTAACCCAGGCTAAACTCTGCTGGCTAAGAGAGAGTGCTGTGTTTCTAATACAAAACAGCGAAGAGTTGAAGACTTGGGAAGAAAAAGTGGACTTCTCTCAATTCTACCCATAGTTTGTACTTTCAAAGTAGTTGAGGGGCCTGTATAAACCTCTGTCCTGTTGGAGCCGAGAAGGAGGTCACATCAGCCTGACACATTCCTTTTCCAAACACACTTTGATGTGCTCTCATGCTCCCAAGAAGAAAGGCAGCACAGAGAGATGAAAGCTTATTCTTTCTGGCCATGAGAAAGAAACAGGTAAGATCCTTTCACACCTGAGCAGGATCAGGAGGCCGTCCTTTCATAGGCCGCACTCCTGGCAGTGTCAGCACACTCAAGGCAAAATGCTGTGGAGAATCCATGGCTCAGTGGCAGAGCATCTGCTTGGCATGCTGAAGGTTCCAGGTTCAAGCCCCTGGATTTCCAGTTTAAAGGTTCAGGCAGTAGTTGACGTGAAAGACCCCGGAGAGCTTACACACATAAGCGGCCTTATACTGAATCAGACCCTTGATCCATCAGGGTCAGTATTGTCCACTCAGACCAGCAGCAGCTCAATTGTGGGCTTTCACCTCACCTACACCCTGGTCCTTTTAACTGGAGATGCCGGGGACTGAACCTGGGACCTTCTGCAGGCAAAGCAGATGCTCTTCCACTGAGCCACAGCTGCCAGTCCAAGTGGACAATACTGAACTTGATGGACCAATGGTCTGATTCACTCTAAGGCAGCTTCATGTGTTCCTGTGTTCACTCTTCAGTAGCACTCCTTTGTATTTGAATGCTGACCTACTAAGCCAGGGGTGGCCAAACTGTGGCTCAGGAGCCACATGCGGCTCTTTCACACATAGGCTGGAGAAGTTAAATATCATTAGCGAACAAATATCATTGGGCAAATAGATATCATTATCAATATCTGCTTTTACCGCTTTTGTTATTATTTTTGGCAGTCTCGTTTAGTGTTAATAAAAAGCAAATTTGCATATTTCCCAGTAAAAACATGTAATATTTGTTCATTTCTTGCGGCTTTCAAACATCTGACATTTAATTCTGTGTGGCTCTTACGTTAAGCAAGTTTGGCCACCCCTGCACTAAGCTATTGAGATGGGGAGTATCCCGCCTCTCCTGTGTTATGCAGTTTGGCTCGTGTGTGTGTATGTGTGTCATACGGAAGAAATGAGTAGTGACTCCTGAAAGCTCGTCCTCTGCCACAAATTTTGTTAGTCTTTAAGGTGCTACTGGACTCTAGCTGTTTTCTACTGCCTACAGACAGACTAACATAGCTACCCATCTTGATCTATCACATGGAGTTGTTTGACTCGCTTTGTGCCTGTCTTTTAATTGCAGCACATTCTCTTCTTGGGGGGGTGGGGCTGCTCAGAATTGTGAAGGGCCTGTTAGGAATAGACCTGCTTTATGGTATGTGGATGAATTAGGACCACCGTTTTGTGTCTTCTGTTTTTGAATGTATAATTCTGTTTTTCCAAACATTCGGAAAGGTTGGGCTATTTCTTTTCTGAGCTTTGCTGTAGGACGTTTTCGGAGAGTTTTGTTCCCTCACCGCATGTGTTAATGTTGTTACTGCTAGATACAGCTTTTGAAGAGAGATATCTATGAACTGAGCATACAGTCTCCAGAAGCACCAAAACTGAACCAAAGTTAGCTGAACGGTTGAAATTGATGAGGTTCAAGTCAGAGAGCCAGTTTGGTGTAGTAGTTAAGTGCGCGGACTCTAATCTGGGAGAACCGGGTTTGATTCCCCACTCCTCCATTTGCACCTGGCTGGATGACCTTGGGCAAGCGTACTTCTGATAAGAGCTGTTCTCTCAAGGACAGTTCTTGAAAGAGCTCTCTGAGCCCCACCTACCTCACAGGGTGTCTGTTGTGGGGAGGGGAAGGGAAAGGAGTTTGTGAGCCGCTCTGAGACACCTTTGGGTAGTGAAGGGTGGGGTATAAATCCAATCTCCTCCTCCTCCTCCTCCTCCTCCTCCTCCTCTTCTTCTTCCTCTTCTTCTTCCTCTTCTTCTTCTTCCTCTTCTTCCTCTTCTTCCTCTTCTTCCTCTTCTTCTTCTTCTTCTTCTCTAACTCATCCCACCTTTGAAGTTTAAGCAGCATTAACTTTAGCAAGTCAACATCTATTTCATCAATATTGGTCCCTGTCCTGTCAAATAATAGGTATGTTTGAAATGCCACCTTTTAAAAAAAGAATAAAGTCATTTCTAATCATCAGCAGCGTTGATAATTTGCTAATGTCTGCTACTGTTAAATAATTTAATTTACAGTTTTTTTAAAAAAAAGGTTTCCACCAATTGCACAGCTGGAGAAAGCACAGAGGAGGGCAATGAAGATGATGAGGGGGTTGGAGCCCCTTCCCCATGAGGAAAGGCTGACAGTCTGGGACTTCTCAGCTTAGAAAAGAGACCACTAAGGGGGCACAGAGGTTTTATACAATTATGCACGGAGTGGAGAGAGTTGACAAAGAGAATTTTTTTCTCCCTCTCCCCAAATACTGGAACTTGAGGGCATCCAGGGAAGCTGGTAGGACAAACAAATGGACAAACAAAAGGAAATACTTATTTATTCAGAGAATGACTAAAATGTGGAATTTGCTGCCAGAGGATGTCCTGATGGCCACAGGAATAAACAGCTTTAAAGGGGGGTTAGATAGATGCATGGAGGATAAGTCTATCAATGGCTACTGGTCATGGTGGCTGAGGAGAAATGCCACATTCAGAGGCACTAATTGTCTGACTCCCAGAGCCAGGAGGCAACATCATGGGAAGGCCTCAGCCTCTAGGCCCTGTTGTTGGCCCTCCAGAAGAACTGATTGGCCACTGTGTGAGACAGGATGCTGTGCTAGATGGACCACTGGTCTGATCCATCAGGGCTCTTCTTATGTTCTTTTGTAATGTGAATGATTTCCAGAACAGTTCTCCTTTTGGGGAGAGGGTGGTATTCTAGAATGTTGGGATCTTCTGGCAGTTACAGACCTTAAACAAAGGAAAGAAATAAAGCAAAGTAACTGTTTTTTAAAAAGACCCTTTGGGGATGCCAGGTGGCCAATTGGAGACACTTTGCTGGGCCACTAGTCTGCCCACCCAAGATGGCCACAGAGCTCAGGGGCAAGCTGCCTCCTACATAGTATCGTTCTTGGCTACCAGGAATATTGGACAATATCTGACCATGGTCAGATAACTGGTGCTCAGCTGGCAATAGTTGACCAGCCAGTTGACCTGTGTTCTAACCCTAAGGAGGGTTGGGACCAAGGCTGGTACTGCAGAAGAGAGTGTCAAGTTTGTAGACTCTTTTGACAGGCATTATGGGAAACGAGGACAGGCAAGAGGAAGTACTTCTTTGTGAGTGGTTAAAATGTGGAATTCACTGCTGTGCATGTAGTGATGGCCTCAAGCATGGACGGCTTTCAAAGGGGATTGGACAGATTCATGGAGGAGAGGTCCATCAGTGGCTGCCAAAGAGTGATTCACACATGGACTTCACTGCCACAGGAGGTGGTGGAGGCTACAAGCATGGACGGCTTCAAAAGGGAATTAGATAGGCATATGGAGCAGAGGTCCATCAGTGGCTATTAGCCACAAGGTATAGATAGGGACTTTGGGGCAAGTGATGCTCCGTCTTCTTGGTGCTTGGGGGGTTCAACAGTGGGAGGTCTTCTAATGTCCTGGCCCCACTGGTGGACCTCCTGATGGCACTGGTATTTCTGGCCACTGTGTGACACAGGGATTGGATGGGCCTTTGGCCTGATCCAACATTGGCATCTCTTATGTTCTTATGGCTGCTACCCGTGGTGACTAAAGGGAGCCTCCGTGTTCAGAGACAGAAAACCACTGAATACCAGTGCTGGGAACCAGCATCGAGGAAAGGCCTTTGTCTCTGTGCCCTGTTGTTGGCCGTCCAAACGTTGGCCAGTGCGTGAGACAGAGAAGCTACTAGATTAGGTAGGCCACTGTTCTGATCCGGCAAGGCTCTTCTCATGTTCTTATGAATGACTTGTCCCAAGAACTGGCTTTAGTTGCAGCTTTCCAAATGGGGTTACCAGCTCTGGGTTGGGAAATACCTGGATTTTTTTGGGGGGTGGAGCCTGAAGAGGGCAGGGTTTGGGGAGGGGGAAGGACTTCAGTGGGGTATAATGCTATAGGGTCCACTTTCCAAAGTGGCCATTTTCTCCAGGGGAACTGATCTTTGTCCTCTAGAGATTGGTTGTAATCCCAGGAGATCTCCAGCCAGCACCTGGAGTTCGGCAGCCCTGCTTCCAAATGCCTTTCATTTCCTATTGTCCTGTCTCCGCCGACTGCAACCAAAACGTATAAGTTGGGCTGAAACTGAAAGCTCTGGGAGAGATCCGTTTGTTTTCCCTTGAGATCTTGAAGTGAAGAGGATAAAATAACCAAGGCTAATGCCTCCATTTGAAGCTGGCGCCAAGACGCTTTGGTTGGGTGGCAAGAGTGTTATTGAGTTACATTGTATTGGCATTATTGTATTGTACCGTCCCGTGGAAACAAAAAACGGTATGGGAGAACTGAAAGTCTTATGCTACAACAAGAGCTGGGAAGGCTAAAGTGGCCTCTTGTCTTATTGTTATGCTGCCTGGTGCGCAAAGAAAGAGGATCATGTGGAGCTGTAGATCAAAGCTACGTTTGGGGATTTTCGGTTCTTGGGCGGGGAAGAGTCGGCTGCCCCCTCCAGCTTTGAAATGTCCGCTAGGCTCTGTATAGCTGCAGTGGTGTGACCTCAAGCTTATATGGTATACTTTCCCCCACACAACAAAATGCAAACTAGAATGTACTTATTTGTTTAAAACATTTGTTAGCCGCCTTTCTAGCTTGCAGATCTCAAGGCGGCTCCCCCTTCAAGTCACAGCCGACTTATGGTGACCCCTCACTGGATTTTCAAGGGAAGAGATGTTCAGAGGTGGCTGGCCATGGCCTGCCTCTGCATAGCATCCCTTGGCTTTCCTTGGTGGTCTCTCATCCAAAAACTGACCAGAGCTGATCCTGCTTAGCTTCCAAGACTGGGCTATGCTAAACATTAGGAAGAACTTCCTGACAGTTGGAGCAGTTCCTCAGTGGAACAGGCTTCCTCGCGAGGTGGTGGGCTCTCCTTCTTTGCAGGTTTTTAAACAAAAGCTAGAAGTCCATCTGACAGCAATGCTGATCCTGTGAACTTAGGCAGATCATGAGAGGGCGGGCGGGAAGGGTTGCCTCAGTGCTTAGTTCTTGTGGCCCTTTCTTACGTGCCCAGGGAAATGCTGATCGCTGCTTTGGGATCAGGAAGCAATTTTCTCCAGGACAGTTTGGCTGGAGATCCTGGAGGGGTTTATTTGCCCTATTTTGGGCATAGATCAGGGGTCACTGTATGTGTGTGTGTGTGTGTGTGTGTGTGTGGGTATTTGTGAATTTCCTGCATTGTGCAGGGGGTAGGACTAGATGACCCTGGAGGACCCTTCCAACTCTTAAGGTTCTATGATTATCCAGTTCAGTTGCAGCTAATTGATGGCAACCCCATAGGGCTTTCAAGGCAAGAAATGAGCGGAGATGGTTTGTCATTGCCTGCCTCTGTGTAGCTACCCTGGACTTCCTCGGTTGTCTCCCATCCAAGTACTAACCAAGGCTGACCCTGCTTAGCTTTCTGAGATCTGATGAGATTGGGCCAGACTAATTTATAACCAACTTGGTTATGCAGTTGCTCCACCACTCTGTACAGATCTGAAATACAGGTGTTGTGGGAGAAGGTATGGTTTAATATTTGAGCCACCTTTGCTGGTGCTAGAAATAGCAGGTGAGATACCTTTGCTGGTGCTAGAAATAGCAGGTCCCACAGAACAATATTATACAGTGCATACAATGTACATGCTCAGGCACAGTAAGGTAAGAGGGAACTCTTGGAAATCAGACAAATCCCTTTCCAGGAAAGTTCCTAATTACCCAGCCAACCCCAAATTGAGTTCTGGGGTGTTCACCACTATTAAAACTAATTTACACAGACGGTACCTTTCTTTTATTTTGTGTGTGGTTAGGTGTGATGTAGTTTTTTAAATTTCTCTCACTCTATTGCTGCCACCAGGAATTTAATTCCAGTCTTTAAATTAACCTTTCCAACAGTACTGTGCCCAAGCTCTAAGGCTCCTTCGTTGGACTATGTGGTTCTGAGGAAAAGACTCTGGGTTAACAATAAACAAGATAAAACTTTACTGGTAAAAGAAGTGTATTGGTTACAAGATGTTTTGTTAAGTGGCTCAGTAAAACCTTTCCCTTTTACTCAGGTTTCTGTCAGCTTTTCCCCTCACACTCTTAAAATACTCTTAGATTTCCCCTAATATGCCTCTTTAAGTATATTTTCTTCCTCCTTTAGAATCTTAATACCTTTCACAGCACTTCTATATGATTCTAGTTAGAAGACTACTCAGACTCTGCGTAGAGTGACCACAATTGACAGCTACTGACTGTTGACTTCAGACTGAACACTCTGCCTTCTCTCTTTCTTTTCCCCTACAATTTTACTAAACCTCACAAGATTATGTTTTCTGTAAGAATTCTACTAATTTCTTTAGGTCTTTCCCCTTTAAGAACTACTTTACCTAGTCGGCTGTCCTGGTCTTGGTGTCCAGCAGAAGGCCATCCTCCAGAATCCCCCTCCCCCCGGAAAGGGTTGCCAACTTTAGGCTGGTAGCTGGAGATTCCCCAGGATTACAGCTGGTTTCTAGATGACAGAGATTTGTTCCCCTGGAGAAAATGGCTGCTTGGGAAGTTGGCTTTTATGGCGCCATACCCTGCTGAAGTCCCTCCCCTCCTCACACCCCTTCCTCCCCAGGCTCCATCTCCAAAAATTTCCCAACCCAGAGCTGGCAGGTGTACCAGTGGACCACATTGGGTCTTTGACCCATGCCTGTTAGTCATAGAATCATAGAACCACAGAGCTGGAAGGGGCCATCTGGCCATCTAGTCCAACCCCCTGCTCAATGCAGGATCAGCCCTAGAGGATCTCTGACAGGTATTTGTCCAGCCCCAGCTTAAAGACTGCCAGGGAGGGGGAGCTCACCACCTCCCTAGGCAGCTGATTCCACTCTTGAAGAACTCTTACAGTCAAAAAGGCTTGCCGAATATCCAGCCAAAACACATTTATTTATGGTGTTCCGAATATCCAGCCAAAACACATTTATTTATTGCATTTTTGTAAATCCTGCTTTGCCGTCGAAGTTGCCTCCCAACATATAGTGCGTGGAAATTAGAAAACACTGGAAGTTGACATTGAAATTCAATAACACAGGAGTCCAATGGCATCTTTAAAAATAACAACATTTATTCCAGCATTAACTTTTTGTGAGGCAGGGCAGTAAGCTCTGACTCATGAAGGCTCACGCGGGAATAAATACTGTTTGATTGTTTATATTTATGAAAGCATTTGTACCCTGCCTTTCCCTCATGGTTCAAGGCAGCTCGCATCAATACATTTTTAAAAACCCAGTTAAAACCACAGTAAAATAACAAGCCCCAAATCTCTCCCTCCTTCCCCTTCTTAAAAGACATCTGCCAATTCCATCTCCCTCAAAAGTCCTGGCAGCGCCTCCTGAATATCTCCAAGGACGGGGCCCCTCTTACCTTTTCAGGTAGCCCATTCCATAGAGCCACAGTGGAAAAGGCCCCGAGCAGTGGGATAACCAGCAGATGGCCACATGTTAGCAGGCACATATGGAAGGAAATGTTCCTTCTTTGGTGCCGTGGTTAAGTGCGCGGACTCTAATCTGGGAGAACCAGGTTTGATTCCCCACTCCTCCACTTGCACCTGGCTGGATAACCTTGGGCAAGCCGTAGTTCTGATAAGAGCTGTCCTTGAAAAAGAGCAGTTTCTGTCAAGAGCTCTCTCAGCCCCACCTACCTCACAGGGTGTCTGTTGTTTGGAGGGGAAGGGAAAGGAGTTTGTAAGCCGCTCTGAGACACCTTTGGGTAGTGAAGGGCGGGGTATAAATCCAATCTCTTCTTCTTCTTCTTGTTTGTTGCCACTGGACTTCTGTTCTATTTTGCTACAGTAGGCTAACATGGTTACCCTCTGGAATTAAAATGCAATGCCAGTGTTCCTTAGGATCCTCTGGTAGAAGAAGAACTAGGTTTTTATACCTCACTTTCCTCTCCTTTAAGGAGTCTCAAAGTGGCTTATAATCGCCTTCCCTTCCTCTCCCCACATCAGGCACCTTGTGAGGCAGATGGGGCTCAGAGAGTCCTGAGAGAACTGTGACTGGCCCAAGGTCACCCAGCAGGCCTCATGTGTTTCAAAGTGGTTTACAATCTCCTTTCCCTTCCCCTCCGTACAACAGGCACCTTGTGAGGTAGGTGGGGCTGAGAGAGCTCTTTGAGAACTGCTCTTGAGAGAACAGCTCTGAAAGAACTGTAACTGGCCCAGGGTCACCCAGCAGGCTTCATGTGGAAGCAGAGTGGGGAATCAAACCCGGTTCTCCAGATTAGAGTCCGCTGCTCTTAATCACTACACCACGCTGGCTCTCTACACCATGCTAGTAGAGACGGATTCAGGTGGGGTGGAGAGGTATCTGGTGACCTCCTAATAGCCCCGTTGCTGGCAGTTGCAAGATGGAGGGAGGGACCTGGCTGCTGCCTGTCTTCCCTCTGCTGATGCCGTTCATTGCAATTGGTAGGAAGAGGAAGGAGCTCTCAAGTAGGGAAGGCTTTCTGACTGGCCCCTGTCCTGCCTCTGATGGCCCCATCGGAAAGTCCTGGGTTTATGCCCAGAGGCAGTCAAAAGCTGCAAGGCTAGGGAAAGGGCAGAATGAAGGAGGCCTGGTGGGAAGTTATCCTGAGTATTTAAGATGGGAGAGAGGAAGCAAGGTAAAGAAGTGCCAGTGTAAAGGTGCACAGAAATCACATAGGGAAAAATGTTGGAATTTTGACCTGGGCGCTGGGGGTTCAGATCTGAGATATGCGATCTGCATGGAGAGGCCTGTAGTGAGGCACTGGCTTAAGCCTCAGTTGCTTGCCTTGGTGACGCCCAACTTGGCACCCACCAGTGCGTTTCCTGTTGCCTGCTTTCTGAAGAAAGGAGAGCGCTTCGGAACACCCCCTTCCAGCTGACTATCTCATGTTCCTTCTCTCTCTGGGCTCAGCACCCTCTCCGTCTGGTCTGGAAAGCCAAAGCAAAGAGCCAGACCTGGCTTTTCTCCACCTCCTGAATGCAAGAAGTGCTTTAGTGGCACCAGGGAGCGTCCTTTTGCTTTCTGCAGGGAAAGCCCACTAGGAATAGCCAATCCCGCTGGCCTGCCTCAGTTCCCTGAGCTGCCACAGACCTGTCTGGCCAGTTTCTGCTTCCTGTGCACCAGGAAGTGGCTGGTTTGGTGTAGTGGTTAAGAGCGCGGACTCTAATCTGGGAGAACCGGATTTGATTCCCCACTCCTCCACATGAAGCTAGCTGGGTGACCTCGGGTCAGTCCCAAGTTCTCTTAGAGCTGTTCTCTCACGAGCAGTCCTCAAAAGATCTCTGTCAGCCCCACCTACCTCACAGGGTGTCTGTTGTGGGGAGGGGAAGGGAAAGGAGATTGTAAGCCCCTCTGAGAATCCTTCGGGTAATGAAGGGCGGGGTATAAATCCAGTCTCCTCCCTCCTCTTCTTATGTGCTGCAGCGCTCACCTTCCTGGACCCAGAAAGCTGTTCTGTGGCTTTTAATGTGTATTCCAAGGTGGGCATTGCAACCCCTGTTTGTGCATGTGGCATTTCTCAAGCAAATGGCAATTTTAATTGTGGCTTGCGCACGAAGGCCTCCGCCTATGGAGAAGAGGGGCGAGGAAGGTACTCTGTGCACTTCCTTGTCCGTTTCCAGTGTCTCAGTCTCCATCTTCGTGTGTTGCAAGAAAGGGCAGAAGAATCTTTTTGTTCATGTGGCAATCCGGTTGCTTAAAGGGCGAGAGCACAGAGGGGGCATTTTCCTCTTGAGGCCATGTTCAAAGGGCCACCGGGTTGCTTTTCGGCTGCCTTTGGCAATGGAGCATCTTCTGCTTTCATTTCTGCATTTCAAATATACAGCACTGTTTCACTGTCTGTGAACTGTGGCCATAGATGCATAGGTACACCGTACACACACACAGAAAGGACTCATGGGAGGAAATCTAATTCTCCATTCCTTTGCTCTCTTGCTTCCCCCAGAAGTGCCTGCAGCATCTCCCGTTTCCTTCTTTTTTATTTTATTTTATTTATTTATTTTGGGATTTTTACCCCGCCCTATCCAGTAGCTCAGGGCGGCTAACAAGCGGCCATGCCGAGTTTAAAATTTAAAACAATAAAACAGTGTTACATACAGTAAAATTCGGTGCTACAATAATTCATATAAAAGATCAAGATTCTTGCCCACCTATCCACCATTTTCTGTTTCTCCCCCTGGCAGCCTCTCCCCCACCCACCTTTTTCTGTTTCCCGCCCCTGTCTCCAGCCTTCCCTTTTCTGCCTCTCCAGTTCCAGCTTTACCTCCCCTCCCTCCTGTTTTTTACTTTTTTTAAGTGCCTCCCCCCCACACACACACCTCCAGAGGTTTTGACTCCTTGGCAAATGTTGGTTGTGGATTGTCTAGCCACCCCCAAAATGGCCACTGATATTTCCCAACCTAGTCTTGCGAGTTCTGAGTGGGACACTTTTCTTAAAGAAGCAGCCATTGCTTTTGTGGGTTTTGTTTGTGTCTGTTTATTTATACATTTCTTATTCATTTCATATTTTCATGCAGTCGTGGTGCTCCCCCCCCCCTGACTGTTAAAATTTCCCCCTGTCTGTTCCTGTCCCCATTGTAGACGTTTTTTGATCCACATTCTATGGTCAGGTTCAGAATTATGTATAATAACACACACATGCGCGTGTACACGTGTTGACACGCAGTGGCTTGCATGGCCATGCGCGTGCTGTGATTCACGGGACCCTGCAGGCGAATGTGGCACTGGGTGCTGAATTCCTTTTTTGCTTTAAAATCCATTTCTAATCTTCATTGTGCGAGCGTGTGTTCAGCCCCAGGCAGCATCTTAGAATTGAGAAGAGTTGCTGAATAACATATCCGGGGCTCAGAGGAAGGTGGGGCTTGAGGGTCCATATTTTATTGATCTATTATGTGTCGTTGCTAGCCCTCCATCAGTAGGTCCCCCAGGCAGTGGATTTAAAAAACAAACCTGAAAACCCAAACAGTATAAAAAAGTAGCAGGTAGCCAGCTGGAAGTCTGTGTATATTTTCAGTTGCTCGGGTGTAAACTGCTTGCACATACTCTGCACACAAGGAAGCAGCTGAACTCAGTCAGCCATAGGCAGGGATTTGAGGCATTAGGTAGAATCATAGATTGTAGAATCACAGAGTTGGAAAGGGCCATATAGGCCATCTAGTCCAACCTCCCTGCTCAGTGCAGGATCAGCCTGACAAGTGTTTGTCCAGCTGTTGCTTAAAGATTGCCAGTGAGGGGGAGCTCACCACCTCCCCAGTCCCCTGATTCCACTGTTGCACAACTCTCACTGTCAAAAAGTTTTTCCTAAGATCCAACTGGTACCTTCCCGCCCTTAATTTAAACCCACTTTTGCGAGTCCAGTCCTCTGCTGCCAACAGCAGGAACAGCTCGCTGCCCTCCTTAAGTGACAGCCCTTCCAATACTTCAAGAAGAGCCATCCTGTCCCCCCCCCAACCCCCTCTTCTCCAGACTGAACATTCTGGAGCCGCCCCCCCCCCCAGTGATCATCCTCGTCGCTCTTCTCTGCACATGCTCCATTCTGTCCCCATATTGAAAGTTAGCTTGCTGCAACCCCTGTAGATCATGGGACAGGATCCTGTGAAATCTGGGAATAAATGCTGGTTAACATTGGACAATGCAGATAGGGCTGTTGCAGGTATATATATGTAGAACACTTGGAGGACATAGCTTTATGCATATGGCAGCCCTTGCAGTTCTTCCCGTGTTGACCCAAGTCTCTGTAAAAGCTTCTGCCTGTGGGATTTATCTTTATGCTGTCCCATGCAAACAGTGACCTACCCCTTTTCCGCAACTGGAGTTCTGGTGTGCTGTGTGAATGTGACAGCACGGTAAAACAGTAGAAGTTGCCGATCCATGATTCTGAAATGATTATGGCACAAGATTTTGTTTTAGTAGTTAACACTTGGGGTCCCATTCTGTAATTTTATTCACAGTATGTATGCCGCCTGGAACTTTTCATGGATCGAATGATAACTGGGCCTCGTTGGGCAAAACAGTTAATAAAATTAAAAGCAACTTTCCAAACAGCTCATTCTTCTTAGTGGGTGGTTTTAATGCAAGAATAGGGGCCAACAATGATCATTTAATCCAAAATTGTATGGTCCTAGCAACCCTGGTGGTTTGTCGGTCATCAAAAGACGGGCTCTTTTTGTAGCAGGAACTCCTTTGCATATTAGGCGATACACCCCTAATGTAGCCTATCCTCCAAGAGCTTACAGTAGCCCCTGTAAGAAGAGCTCTGTAAGCTCTTGGAGGATTGGCTACATTAGGGGTGTGTCACCTAATATGCAAAGGAGTTCCTGCTACAAAAAGAGCCCTAACTGCCAGCGGCTTGAGGCTGGCCGCTTTTGGTATCCAAAGTAGTAATTTTGAATGAATTGATCCCAAGTGCGGATTGTACCTTCTTGGGTTTCAAGGGAGTTACTATTATTGATTGTTTTATTGTTTCTCCTGATTGGCTAGCTTCCTGGGAGTTTCGTCCTTTTAAAGCAGTGATTATCTCTCTATTATACTGCATATGAACGTGCCTTATGTCCAACTCTCTGTAAACAGATCAAGATGGGTAGCCATGTTAGTCTGTCTGCTCAAGACAATACATCCTCTTGGACTGAATCAAGATGAAGGTTTCCTGTCTCATTATCAATGCTGATTTCTCCACGCCTATTACCCCTCTGCATATCTCAACTAAATCCGATCACACCTGCTATTGTCATTTGCCTGCTAATGTCATTTGGCATCTTAAATCACTCCACTTTCCAATAAATAGGAATATTCCAATAAATATCTGAAGAAGTGAGCAGTGACTCAGTAAATACTGCCACATAGTCTTTAAGGTTCTCTGTAATCAGGCAAGAACACATGTCCCTGAATCAAAACTTCCTATGTCAGATCCTCTCGAATGACAACATTGCTCGCCTGGCCCAAGATATGGTGGCCTCCTCAGAAGTGTTATCTTTAAGGAGATCATTACTTGGGTCTGATGTAATTAGGGGCTCTCTCTCACACACAATCTTGTATAGGTTATTGTCCCTTGTCAAGCCCTCGTACTCTAAAATTATGTCTGATAGTGCTCCTGGGTACAGTTCTGGTCACCGTATCTCAAAGAAGACATCACAGAACCGGAACAAGTATGGAGGAGGGGCAACCAAGATGATTAGGGGGTTTGGAGCACCTTCTCTATGAGGAAAGGCTGAAGAGCCTGGGACTTTTCAGTTTAGAAAAGCGACGGTGAAGGGGGGGGGGCATTATAGAAGTTTATAAAATTATGCATGGCATGGAGAGAATTGACGAAGAGAAATTCCTCTTCCGGAATATTAGAACTTGAGGGCATCCAATGAAGCTGATAGGCAGTAGATTCAGAATGGGCAAAAGGGAATAATTCTTTACACAGAGAGTAATTAAACTGTGGAATTCGCTTTAGAAGGAGATTAGATAGATTCATGGTGGATAAGTCTATCAGTAGCTACTAGCCATGGTGACTGAGGGGAACCTCCACGTTCAGAGGCACCGAACCTCTGAATCCCAGAACCAGGAGGCAACATCAGGGGAAGGCTTTGGCCTCTCTGCCCTGTTCTTGGCCATTCAGAAGAACTGGTTGGCCAGTGTGTGAGACAGGATGCTTGGTTAGATGGACCACTGGTTTGATCCAGCAGAGCTCTTCTTACGTTCCTTTTGTGAGGCCTCTGGCCCCCAAGAATTCTGGCACATGGTTTGGCAAAGAGCGCGGGCTTATCAAAAGAGAAACAGCAGAAGTCTGAGCATACACCCAAGACTGGCTCAAAACCGACTGCCAAAGCCTGCCTCACCCACACGGATGTTCAGGGATGGGAGGTGGGCAAGCTAAAGGCTGTTCCGAAAGGAACTGCAAAAGGCACTGACTTCATTCTCAGTTGGACTCGGGGTGAATTGATACAGTAACAGAGAGCCTGTTTTCCTTTTTGTCCTCTCCCTGGCAGGAAGGAAGTCTTGAGTACAAGCAGAAGGGACTCCCTGATGTTTAGAACACTGGGGGATTTTTCTTGTGTGTGTTACACTTTTCCAGAAAGGGCTGCAAAGCAGAAATCCACAGTCCAGACAGGAAGTGATTAAGACATGAATAAAGATTTCGAATAGACTCGGGGTCAAGGCAAAGATGGAGGCTGGCCGTGTGCCAGAGATACTCGGATGCCTTTGGAACAGGAGAGCAGTGGGAGGAATAATGGATTTTAGCAGCCTGGGATGGAGCCGTGGGAAAAAAAGAAGAGCCTTTCCCTTTGGAGGAAGTTTCAGCCATAGAAGGACTTTCGGCAATAGGAAATTACTCATCTGTATCCCATTACCTCTCTCTGTGTGTCTCTCCTCTGATCTTGATCGTTCCCTCCTTATTTCACAGAGATGAATAGCAGACCTTTCTTTCGGACACGTGAGCACTTCCGTAAAGCTGAGCGATGTTGCAGGTGACTCGGCAAGAGCTGCAGTGACACCCCCCCCACACACACACACAGTTTTTGCCGAATGAGGATGGATTTGGGGTTCAGTGGTAGAGCCTCTCCTTGGGAAAAAGCCCCCCAGTTCAATCCCCAGCTTCTCCAGTTAAAAGCATCAGATGGTACGTGATGGGAAAAACCTCTGCCTGAGGTCCTGCCCCCCCCACAGTAGTGACCTCAATACTGACCTCCATAGGCGTGGTATAGGGCTTGACTTGGTATATAGTTGACTTGTTATCGGGCAGCTTCCTCTGTGTTACAGTATGTGCCAAAGGCACAGAATGCTAAATTTGCTCCAGCTAAGTAGGCTAGGATCTGGTTCCCTTCCATCAGCCTCAGGTTGTGTCTGTCCGTCCATACAAACATACATACCTATGTATTTTTTTCTTCCAGAAAGTTAAAGCATACCAGCCTGAATAAGCTCATGGCTGTGGTGGCTCAGAGGTTAAGACGCTGAAGCTGCAGACTGGAAGGTCTGTAGCTCAGCAGATCGAGACCCGAGTGTGGTGCGTGACGGAGTGAGCTCCCATCTCTGGCCCCAGCTCCTGCCAACCTAGCAGTTCGAAAGCAAGAAATTGCATAAATAGGTACCGCTTCAGTGGGAAGGTAACAGCATTCCGTGCGCCTCGGTGTTTAGTCATGCCGGCCGCATGACCACGGCAACGTCTTCGGACAGCGCTGGCTCTTCGGCTTGGAAATGAAGATGAGCACCGCCCCCCAGAGTCGGATTCGACTAGCTTTCGAGCAAGAGAAACCTTTCGCTGGAGCTCAAAAACGAAGCCATGTTGGCCATGGTCATTTCTCGGATGGGAAACCTCCAAGGAAGTCCAAGGTTGCTGTGCAGAGGGAGGCAAGTGGCAAACCACCTCTGAACATCTCTCTTGCCTTGAAAGCCCCGTGAGAGTCTACCATAAGTCAGCTGGGACGTGGCAGCGCTTTATAGATCTGTGCATGTGTCCAGTGCCATCAAGTCATGGCCGGCTTACGGTGACCCCGTAGCCTTTTCAAGGGAAGGAATGAGCCGTGGTGGTTCTTCTATCCAAGCACCAACCAGAAATGACCCTGCTTTTACCTTCTGATAGCCTGATGAGATCGGTCTAGCCTGGGCCATCAAGTCAGGGCACATACAGAGGCATATAAATAAATGGGTGTGGGCTTTATCTGGAGAAGGTAAATTAATCTGGAGGGTAATGACTTGCATGCTGTAGCTGAGCTCGGCGCTGTATCCCCAAGTGAACTCACAACTGTCGCAGCACGGTGCTCTTTATTTAGGAACCGCAGCAGGCAGCTACCTCACATGACACGCCCTCAGCCTTAAAGGGCCAGGACCAGGAAAAGAGGCAGGGTAGAAATGAAATGAGTGAATGAATAAGAATAATTAAAGAGAACAAGCCACCATCCCAGATTCTTTGGATACGAACAGCTAGAAGTTCATTATCTGTGTCTCCTTTCTCCCTCCGAATGTCTCATTTGTTCAGAAGGTGGTCAATCTTTCATTTAGCTCTCCCCCCCATGTGTGTCACACAACCTGTAAGATCCAACGGGCCTCTGCTTCTGCATTCTAGACTTCATGCCTCACTTATGTTTTCTCCCCAAGCAAAGGGCAGAGATGCTGCTGAGCCAGCTGCCTTAACCCAAACTCTCTAGCTGGAACCGACCTACCACAGAGGCCAACGTCGCGGCAGCCTCCCCTTTTGAAAGAGACGCTCCACATCCTTGACTTTGAAACTATGTGAAGCTGCATACCTCAAAACCCTCTCCCTGTGCCGTCGCTTTCCCAGGGCAGAAGGCGTGATTGGAGAGAGCCTCTGGGGATGCGGGCCTGAGAAACAGGAACCGACTGGCTAATCCAAAACTTCCTAGTGGCTTTCCTTCTTTCAAGGCACCTTCCTTGCTTCCGAGCTGGCCTTTCCCTTAACAAGGTTGTGGGAAGAGCAGCAGTTGGTTTGGTTACTGTTCATTTTTGAAACCTGAATTCTGCATCGCGAGGAGCTGTGTTTTGAAATCAGTATAAATGATAAACAGCATGATAAAAAATAGAAACATCACCCTGCCAACAAAAGTCCGCATGGTCAAAGCAATGGTATTCCCAGTAGTCATGTATGGCTGAGAGAGTTGGACTATAAGGAAGGCCGAGCGCCGAAGAATAGATTCTTTTGAACTATGGTGCTGGAGAAGACTCTTGAGAGTCCCTTGGACTGCAAGAAGATCAAATCAGTCAATCCTAAAAGAAATCAACCCTGACTGTTCCCTGGAAGGCCAGATAATGAAACTGAAGCTCAACTACTTTGGCCACCCAATGAGAAGGGAGCACTCACTGGAGAAGACCCTGATGCTGGGAAAGATTGAAGGTCAAAGAAGACAGGGACGGCAAAGGATGAGATGGTTAGACAGCGTCATCGATGCAACGAACATGAAATTGAGCCAACTTCAGAGGACAGCGGAAGACAGGAGGGCCTGGCGGGAGCTGGTCAATGGGGTCGCGAAGAGTCGGACTCGACTGTGCGACTGAACAACAGCAACATAAATGATAATAACTAAATTGTGCACCAGCTTAGTTTATTTAGCCAGCAGAAGCAAAGAGCTCTGCCTAGTTAGCACTTTTTTTGCTACGGTGGTTAGGTGGTTGTCTTCCGCTCCCTTCCCAGGAGTTTCGCGGTTTCACCCATCTGTACCTTCAGGTCTTCGCTGGTTGCTGCCTTCGTTCAAGTGCAAACAAATTAGGGTTAGCCATTGAAAATAAAACACAGGAGTTTTTAAAGCTTGCTGTTTAAAATAAGTAAAATTGAAAGCTGAGATTGGCAAACATTGTGACATTCATTAACTGATGTTTCTATCCCATTTCCCTTCCTTCATCCACGGAACTTGTGCAGTGCAGTGGTTAGAGTGCCGGACTTCATTCCTTTCCTACAATTTCTCCCCACACTGAGTGCAGAGATGTTGCTAAGCGGTGGCATACCTAGCGTGTTTCACACTCGGAGCACCGGGGAGGGGGGGGCACACAGTGGGACTTACTTGCGAAGAAACACAAAAAGGATCGAGGCTGTTAGAAAGGAGGGGGGCATCCATCGAAGGAGGAAGGGGAGGAGAGAAAGCTTTGATTGGATTTAGAAAAACAACAACAAAAGGCAGGGGATGTGTTTGAGATTTGGTAAGGGAGACCCATTGAGCACCTGGCACAGAGAGGCAGTGAGGGTGTCTCCCAAGTTCCGTCCAACCAATGGAGCTTCCCCAAAGAAGGGCGGGCTTTAAGAAAAGAATATCAAGGGAAGGGGCAACCAGCTCGAAAGAGGAGGAACCGTTTGTGTTTTATAAACAGGGAAGTCTCTGGTGCCAGAGAGCCCTGCCGGTGTCTTGTTGGAGGAAAGGAGTGATTTTTTGAGGCCGTGCTCCCCCCACTCCCTTACTCTAAAATAGGCACCCCTTTATCACCGGCACCCGGGATGGACCACACTTGTCGCCCTGCCCTTGTTATGCCACTGCTGCTAAGCCACCTGTCTTTAACCTGAACTCTCTGGTTTGAGCAAACACCACCCTACCGGAGAGGACAACATCACAGCAGGAAAGAAATTATATGGCATTGTGTGTAGTATAGCCAGGAGATCTGGAGATTGTCTGGCAGCCTTAAGTTCCAGCTCATTAGCATCATGCGCCACTAGGTGGTGAGCTAGACTTATATTTTGGGGGGTCTGAGAGAGCTGTGAAAGAGCTGTGACTGACCCAGGATCGCCCAGCTGGCTTCATGTGGAGGAGTGCGGAACTGAACCCATTTCTCCAGATTAGAGTCTGTCGCTCTTAACCACTACACCACGCTGACTCTTGGTCACAGCAGAGCGTTCCTTTTTGAAAAAGCAGCTCCAGCTCCTTGACAGGAAGACCCAGGTTCAAATCCTCACTTTCCCACGGAAGCTTGCTGGATGATCTTGGTTCAGTTCCACCCTCTCATCCTAACCTACCTCACAGAGTTGTTAAGGATAAAATGAAGGGAAGAGAATGATGTAAGCTGCTCTGGGTCCCCTTTGGGGAGAAAAGGAGGGTATATAGATGAAGTAAAAATAAAATGCATTGGGATAGATGCTGCAGATCCATTCTGCTTAGTAGAAGTACCTTCCCCTGGTGGAAGGAGTATTCCCCTAATGTGAGATGCTTGGAAGGAACTAGTGGAACCAATTCACAGAATCCAACCCATAAAGGTTCCAGGTGGTTATGGTCCGTCCAGGCACTGCTCAGACCCAGGTGTGCGTTCTGTATTACCCCCTGAGCTTTAGGAGTCAATTTCTGTGCAGTTAGGGCATGATTGTGGAACACACCGATTCCAAGACAAATTTAGGCTAATTGTTTTAGGGAAACGGTCATGCTAAGCAGCTTCCAGAAGGCTGTGAAAGAATCGAAGGGGTTTGAGGTTCCATTCTAGCGTTCTATAGATGTTCACAAGCAGAACAAGATGAAGATATCCATTCCTAATTCTTCGATCTGAGCATCTCATACTGGGAGGCTCTCCATCTCCGCTATAGTGGCTGACAGTAGTTGGAAGAACCGTCTTCCATGGATGTTACCTAATCTGTGCTTTGTTTTTCAAGCTGGCAGCGGCAGTCACCACATCCTGTGGTTCTGATTTCCACGCTTTAGTTATGTGTTGTAATCAATTTCATTTCCCTTCTTTTAAAGCAAGGCAAACTGACAAACCTGGGCAGGGAAGACACCCTGTGGGTATGTGTTTATGTGAGTGATATATAGCTTGCATCCAATCCTTTGCTTTCTATCTATGCAGTTTTCTCTGTAGTCAACTGCTCCATGCTTTTATATATACTACTAGAGGAGCGCAAATGAGGGAGGAGAAAGTCCAGTCTCCCCACTGACCCCGACGTCCTTTCCTCTGTTTGTCCCATCCTGTCCCCCCCCCACACACATACATTCACATTTCCTGCCCAGATTCCCAGTTGTTGATTTCCACTCCTCTAATCCACCCAGTTCCCCAGTCCCACCCACATAACCAATTGAATCAACCAGTGTCCCTCCATTGAACCTTGAACCTTTCTTATCAGTCCCCCCATCCCCAGAGCTGTTCCTTTCCCCCCTGTTTCTATATCAGGGCTATGATGATCAGAATAGATCAATGCTTCCTAACCTTTTTAAATTTTGTGTGCTTGTGTGTGTGCTTGTGAGTCTGGAAGTCATGGTCACTTCTGGCAACCCCTAGTGAGACTAGGATGTCTCAGAGTGGTGGCTTGATATTACCTGTTCTGCGTCCCGGCCATGGTATTCCTTGGAGGTTTCCCATCCAAGTACTTGCTAGGGTCGGCCCTGCTTAACTGCCGTGATCTGACGAGATCGGGCTTGCCTGCGCTACCCAGGTCAGGTCAGTGCTTCTTAACCTTTAGTCCACTGCCGTCCTCCAAGTCCATATTATTATCATTGAATGCTCTCCAGTGTATTGATTGAAATATTCACATGCCACCTTTCCCAGCACCCGACACAGCTTACGAAAATAGTTGACCCACGGGCAAAATGATGCTAATTGAAAAGACGAGGCAAACACAGCTGTAGACATATGTAAATGCCATCAAGTCGCAGCCCATGTCAACCCCAGCAAGGGTCTTTCAAGGCAAGGGAGAAGCAGAGGTGGTTTGCCATTGCCTTCCTCTGGAGAGCCTTCCTTGGTGGCCTCCCTTCCAAGTACTATCCAGGGTCGACCCTGACAAGGTTGGGCTATACCATGCCTCCCATCCTCTCCACAGCTATATAATGTTCCCAGAAAATCATACCTGCATAATGTAAGTTAGCGCTTATACCATTTATCAAACTGATGGAGCTACGGGCTCTTTGCTGTGTAAAAACAACAAATCAAAAAAACCCAAGCAAAATTGTGGGATGTGTGGTTAAACATTTTAAACTACCAGTCACCATGCATTTGTTAATGTGGGTTTCCTTCTGGACCAAGCAGTTGCCAAGACATAAGTGATGTTACAGTTCAGGAGATACCATCTTTTTATATCACCTGGAAATAAAACCCAGGCCTCAGTGGATGCTTGTATATTTCTGTTTCATGCCCTCCAGCTAAGTGGCTCTACGGTGCATTCGCTTTTCAAAGTGTGAATATTTATGAATCTGCAAACCAGTGAGCGTTTATTTTTCCATCTGACAGAGTGTGAAAAGTTCTGGGTGTGAAAAGCTCTGGACACCTGTGGCCTAATCTTCTGCATGTTTACTAAGAAGTCCTATCTCCTTCAGTGGGGGGCTCTGAAATAAGTACACAGAGGTCTGCGGGCTTAGTTTTCAAATAAATGATCTTGCCTGGTCTTCTAGCACGTACATCGAGAGAGCCGGACGTTCAGAAATCTGTTTCTGTTTTCTAAACATGGATCATTCTGTGCCGTGTGAAGCCTGCATGAAAATGGGTTTTGTATTCTATTGCTGGGTTGTACGAAGATTCTGTTTGATTCCCGACCAGCACGTTTGAATTGTCTTAGCGATCACTAAGCATGTTCAGGAAATACGTGAATGGCAAAATAGGATTTTTGATTTAATTGAGTTAGATTTATTTATTTATTTCGATTTCTACCCCGCCCTTCCTGCAAGCGGGCTCAGGGTGGGTTACAACAATAAATTACAATCAATACACAATTAAAAGTGAGCATCAAACAATAAAAACAGTAAAAAGAGTTAAATGGTAGGCACAGCAGCAATTACACGTTCAGCAATCCTAAAGCTGGAACAATCGGGCTGCGGCTGAACCACAAAGATCTTACCAATAGCCGCCTATTAATAGCAGAACTGCAGCAGCTGCATCAGGGAGGCCAAGGAATGGATGCCCGTAGGGTTGCCAAATCCATCTTCGCCGGGAGCGGGGGGCTCCCGGCCAGTGTCGGGGTTGTGTGCGCGTGCGCGAGCGAAGCGCGCACATCACCCAGAACTGACGTAGGCACGCTGGGGGTGGGGCCACGGCCATACAAGGGGAAACCATAGAGTTTTCCCTTGTATGGCTGTGGCCCTGCCCCCAGCATGCCCGGCGTGCCCACGTCACTTGCTAGTGACGCGCACGCCAGGGATGGGGTTCCCCCGGGCCCCGATTCCGCCATGTCGGAAATCGGGGCTTCAAAGCGGGGGATTCCCCGCCCCCGCCCACATTTGGCGGCCCTAGATGCCCACCACCTCCCACAAAGGCCTGGTGGATCAGCTCCATTTTGCAGGCCCTGTGAAACCATAGTGGGTCTCGCAGGGCCCTGATCTCGATCGGAAGCATGTCCCACCGGGCTGGGGCCAGGGCAGAAAAAATCCCGGCCCTTGTTGAGGCTAAGTGAACGTCACTCGGGCGGGGGACAACCAGCAGATGATGGTCCGTGGAGCACAAGGCTCTCCAGGGCACATATGGGGAGAGGCGGTCCCTTAGATATGATCCCAGTAGCTCCTTGGAGACCAACAAGATTTTCAGGATATAAGCTTTCGAGAGCGAACGGAGCGTTGACTCTTGAAAGTTTATACCCTGAGTATCTCGTTGATCTATAAGGTGCCGCTGAAGTCAAATCTAACCCGTTCTACTGCAGACCAGCGTGGCCACCCTCTGAAACGCGATTTAATTTGTTAGCTGTAAACGGGTTTATGTCTTCTGGGTGACTCAAAGCACCTTGAAATCAACCCGCCTGGGCCGTGGAAGCTTGCAGGAGGATTGTGCAAGGAGAGAAATGTGGGTGGAGATCCTCCCGCAAAATGATACAGCTAGGCCTTGGTTGTGAACTCTGTGAAATGTGTGTCGCGTCGCTGTGACCCGGACCAGGGTGGAGAATCCAAACAGACAGAAAATAGAAACGTTGATTTTTTAAAATTTCCTCCCTCAAAATATGTCGAAATGCCTGGGGTAATTTCCTGCATTGCTGAAGTTCTTAATATATTTCAGAGGAGTGATTGCGGTGCTTGCATGGCGTTGTTTATTCATCTTTCTGCCGGGATGGGCAACCCTCAAGAGAAGGATCCCAGCAGCGTTGCCTCCTACGGCTGCCCTCACTCTGTGGGCTACATGAGTGATGTGTCAGAGAGCCAGTGCAGTGTACTGGTTTGAGTGTTAGCAGGGCTTTTTTTGTAGAAAAAGCCCAGCAGGAACTCATTAGCATAATAGGCCCCACCCAACAGCAGAAATCCATTAGCATATTAGGCCACACCCCCGCGTTACCAGAAGTGTGGTCATCCAGCCACACCCACCTTTTGCTTGTTATTCTGTTTACCTTGTTTGTTGTCAAAACCCAGGGCCTTTTTTGTCGCAGGAACTCCTTTGCATGTTAGGCCACACACCCCTAATGTAGCCGATCCGAATGAGTTTCTGTTGTTGGGTGTGGCCTATTATGCTAATGAGTCCCTGCTGGGCGTGGCCAACTCGGGAGCCAGCCAGAACTCCGTTCCTGTGCGTTCCTGCCCCAAAATAGCCCTGAGTGTTAGGCCAGGATCTGGGAGACCCAGGTTCAAATCCGCACTCTGCCTTGGCAGCTTTCTCGGGCGACTCTGGGCCAGTCACTCTCACTCAGCCTAACACTCCCTGAGGGAAAGGTGGCATCAAAAAGCCAGACAAGAGACTTCCCCTGTGGTTGGTTTTTAAACCTGGAGTACACAGAGTCTCCTGTATGTTTATATCTCGCCTTTGGAGGCTTTTGTGCTTCCCATAAATCACACTCAATATCCTGCCCTTGTTCTAGTGAGCTCAGAGCTTTACACTCAAAATGACCTTGTGTGGCAAGTCAGGCTGAGAGAGACAGAGAGTGGCTGGCCCAGGGTCATCCAGTGCTCTCCTTGGCACATCAGAATCTAGGGGGAATAAATCAACATCCTCACTAGCCCGATAGCAAGGGTACCTTGACCAGCTTTCCAACTAGGGTTGCTAACTCCAGGAATGATTTAGGGAAGGGGAGGGAGATCAGCAGGGATGTGGTGCCACAGAGTCCGCCCTCCAAAGCAGCCATGTTCTCCAGGGGAACTGACCTCTGTAGTCCATAATTCTGGGGGATGTTCCAGGCCCCACCTGGAGGCTGGCAATGTTGTTGTAAGAATGGGCAGAATCAGGGGTCATTTCGTAGAGAAAGAGGTGCAGGAGCCCATTAGCATAACTCGTTAGCATAACTTGTTTGCATATGCCGCACCCCCTGACATCACCGGAAGTGTGTCAGAAGGCAACACCCACCGCTCAGGCTCCATTGGACTCTTGGATTCCTAGCTATGGGGGGGGGGGGATCACACAACTGCG
>NW_015175380.1:457183-483618 GCF_001447785.1 Gekko japonicus | reverse complement strand
GCCCCCGGGCCTTTTTTGGGTTTGAAGATTGGGGGGGGGGGGGTGGCTCTGCAACTTACCTGGCTGCATCTTGCTCTGACTGAGGGCTACTGGGAGCAGGGGGTGTTCCATGTGCCCGCCCCCTGGGCTTTTTACTGCTGGAGCTCCGCTCCTGCAGGAAATGACCCCTGGGCAGAATTCTTGTTCACGTATTAGAAAGGGTTGGGTATAGGGCTGCCGACTCTAGGTTGGGAAATCTCTGGAGATTTGGGGAGGGAGGGGCAGATGTATGGTATGACGCCTTTGAGTCTACCATCCAAAGCCACTATTTTGTCACTGGAGATCAGTTATAATTCTGGGAGGTCTCCAGCCCCCACCTGGAGGCTGGCAACCCTAGATGGGTGGAGACAGCGTCAATATCGCAGCTGAGGTAGTATTTGAACCGGGGATTTGCAGGTCCCCCCTGGTCTCTAGTACCACACACAGACTTTCCGTTGCTTGTTGTGCACTGATCTAGGAGGGTTTTGGTCCCAAATTAAGTACACACAGAAAAACCGGCCTGGCCTGGTTTTTACTATAAGAAGGTATCAGACGAAGTGTGCATGAAAGCTTATACCCAGATTTAAACTTTGTTGGTCTTAAAGGTGCTACTGGTAGGGTTGCCAAATGGGCCCGGGGGGCGGGGAATCCCCCCCGCGTGGGGGGGGGGCCACAGCCATTTGAGGGGAAAACTCTTATGTTTTTCCCTCAAATGGCCGTGGCCCCGCCCCCATTGTGCGACGTCACATCCGGGTGACGTGGTGCGCGTGCGCGCTTTGCACGTGCGCACACCCCAGACGCCAGCCGGGAGCCCCCCGCTCCCGGCCGAAAACAATTTGGCAACCCTAGCTACTGGACTCAAACTTTGTCCTGTTACCTCTGGGCTGTACCACTCGGTGCTGCAAAAGGGAGGCTGTCTGGATCAAGTGCTCATCTTGACCAAAGCCGTTTTTTTTTAAAGAAAATGTGCAAAAAATGTATCAAATGACCCCCCCATGGGCAGTGCTTTGTGACCCCCCCATCATACCCTGAAGTAGGGCAGCCCAGTCACAGGCTTAACTACTTCAGTGAGAACTAGACCAGAATTTGGTGAGTCGCTCATTCCTCCCTTAGCTTGCCCCCTCCGGGAGGCCTGCCTCATGCTGTGAGAATCCCCCCCCACGCACACACACTCTTCTTCCTTAACACAATGTAATTCTCTTATCTGGAAGTCATATCTGCTAATGTAGCCATTTCTCTTGGGGTTTCTTTGTGATCTCAGGACTTAATTTTATGAGAATGTAGATAGTGGGAACACAGTTGCATCATCGCTTGTGTGCGTATGTGTGAGTGTTGAAGCTCAGAAGTTCCTGACAGTTTGGCTCTGTCGGGGCCACCCTTTGAAGAGAGCTGTTAGCAGCTCCAAGGCTATGTGAAAGTACACAAGGGCGTGACACCTGACCGTCTGTCACTTTTGGGTGTATCTTAAAGCTTTTGGGGCCGTTTTCATGATGCCTTTTGATGCAGGTTCCAGGTAAATACCAGGGCAGGAAGGAAAAAAGGCAAAAGGGTTGTATCATTTGGGGGGGGGTGTGGGGGGAATGATTCCACAGCACACCGTTGTGCAGCATGGTCTGATTTTTCCCTGTATCCGTTTGTTTTAAATGTCTTTTTTTTAAAAAAACTTTCCCTCAGGCTTCCCTGTATAGCCTAAAGAAGCTGGAGCCAGTTTTGCCAGTGGTGCAGTTGTGGTTCCCATCCCCAAGCCCTCAGAAACAAATTCCGGGAAAGGATGGAAAGGAGGCTGAGACATAAAGCGCACCCCTGTGTGGGTCTATTGTTCAGTTCCATCTCACAGGACTGCACACTCCTCTGCTGCCTGACAAAGGGCTGCTTCAGCCACCTCTCCAGTTCTCTGGAACGGGCTACCTGAGGAGGTCAGGAGAGCGTCTGATCCTCCTGATTTTTCAGAAAGCCTCGTGTAGCAGTATTGTTTCAAAGAGCCTCTTGCGAAGCGTTGATTTAGGTGATGGTGTATCGGGCAGTTTCAGTTAGCTGCCTCTGCTCTGCTTGAAATAGTCATTCATTTTTAAAACATTGCCGTTTTCGTAATATTTTACTGTGTATACTGGGCTTCTGTTTCCTAGTTATAGTTGCACAGATCATCTCTGTTATCTGCTGCTACTCAGAGTAGCGGTGAGAGAAATTTTTAAAAATCACTGCTGGCATCTGCTCCAGTAGGTTACTTCTGGGTGGCTTTAGGAATTGCCAGAAACTCTATGGTTTCTTGCAATTCCCAGATCCACCCATTGTCACCATCTCTTTAGTCTCTTTTCAGTCTTTTTTCCTGCCATTTTAGTCTCTCTTCTCTCTTTTTTGGGGGTAGTCTACCAATCCTAGCTCTGCTGGAGGTGGTGTGGTGATGTTTATTTATTTATTTATTCATTCAATTCTATACCGCTCCATCCCGGAGGCTCTGAGCAGTTTACATAGGGATTTTATAACTTTCTAGCTAGAGCCACACATGTATAGGGAAGGTGAGTGCCTACCAGGCACCCTGCCGGCTTCTTTTTTTTAAATATTCTTCTTTCTGCAGCTTCCTTGTGGTGGGTTCTATCTCGGCGCGGCTCTGCAGCGGCTCCTTCTGGGGTACTTCCACAGTCCGTGACTGTGCGACGACTGCTGCACTGGCCTCTGTCCGATTGGCTCCGGCCATGCTGCATCGCCACGTCTCTGGACCAATCCCCAATGTTGGTAAGGTCTCCAATGTCACATGCCCTACTTACCCCCCCCCAAAAAAACCCTGCTGTTGGTTGCTAGGCTTGGGCTCGCAACCAATGTTCCCTCTAAGCTGTGGAGTCCTATGAGCAGAAATTCTACTTTGTGAGCTACTGGCATTAAAGTTGTGAGCAGGTAGTTTGGCTGCTGCATAAAATTAGTTCGCTCTGGAGCCATCTTTCCTGAGCTAAGACAAAAATGTGTGAGCTGGAGGCTAAAAAACTGTGAGCTAGCTCACACTGACTCAGCTTAGAGGGAACACTGCTCGCAACCCTGTTTGCAGGAGGAATGTATTTCGAGGGAAAGGACCTGAAGCCAGGTGCACAAAGACTTCAGGAGGCTGGCTCTAAACCGAGCAGGATGTTTGGGTCTTGAAGGGTCAAGTTTGCCACATGCGAGTGCGCTTGGGGTGTGCTGTACTGCTCGAGAAACAACTATGGGTATTCATAGAATGGACTCCTGGCTACTTACCTTGGTGACATGTTGCAGAAGTCCATCAGTGGCTATTAGCCATAGCCCCAAGGTATAGATAGGAACTCTCAGGCTGGGGCAAGTCATACCCTGTATTCTTGGTGTTTGGGGGAGGGCAACAGTGGGAGGGCTTCTGGAGTTCTGGCCCCACTGGTGGACCTCCTGATGGCACCTGGTATTTTTGGCCACTGTGTGATAGAGTGTTGGACTGGATGGGCCATTGGCCGGATCCAACATTGGCTTCTCTTATGTTCTCATGTTGCCCTTGCAGAACATGAGCAAATTCAGGCTTTGAACGGGAGCTCGCCGTAGAAACCGGAGTCATACCAATTTTGTTTCCGTCTCATTGGTTACCAGTTCTGGTTCAAAGTGCGACAGTCAGTTCTGTGTGGACTTCATCCCCTCTAAGCCTATTGATTTCATTGGGTTTAGGCTGGAGTCAGTCTGTGTGGGATTGCACCGCCATCTGTTTAGGAGCTGGGTTCCTGAGACACTTCCTGTGCCGGTGTGCTGAACTTGGCTGCTGATGCCCAGCTTTGCATGCTGGCAGTACCCAAATTAAAACTGGCAGGTACCGAGGACAGGGATATTTCAGCTGGGAGGGGCCACAGCTCAGTTGCAGAGCATCCGGCTTTTATTTGCAAGTCCCCGGTTCAATCTCTGGCATCTCCAGCTAAATTGTTTACTAGCACCTCGTGCTGTGTTTTTATGCTTTTATTTATATTGTTGTTTTAACTCCTGCATTTTATGTAAGCCACCCTGAGCCTGCTCCAGCGGGGAAGGCGGGATATAAATCAAATAAATAAATAAAACGATCAGATGATGTGAACTTGCAGAGAACTCTGCCAGACAAAGGAGCCAGTACTGACCTTGACAGACCCAGGATTTGGTTTGGTGTAAGGCAACTCCATGTGTTCGTGTGTAAATAAATAAGATAGTATGGAACTAAGTGAACCAGTTGTCCGAGTTTCTGTGAAGCTACTTGTAACCTATTCCCTTCTACATACTAGTTTTCCAGTGACTCCAGGCTCTTGCTCCTGTTAGTCAGAGACCATCCGAAGTCATCAAGAGTCTGTCTCTTCAGTCCCGTGTAATCATCATAGTCAGCCAGGGCTGGTTGCCCTGAACAGTGGTGAGGCGTAGCATCAGAATTCTACAACCATCCATGGTTTTAAGGATTGGCCACTGACCAGGGTATGAAACCGTGCATTGAAATGGCTTTACAGGCCAGGGTTAAACATTTAGATTTGCACCAAGCAGACCACCTTTAAAGCAGATTCAGGTGGGTAGCCATGTTGCTCTGAAGGAACAGAACAAAGTCTGAGTCCAGTGGCGCCTCTAAGACCCCCAAAGTTTAATTCTGGGTGTAAGCTTTCATGTGCATGCATACTTCATCAGATACATTGAAGTGTGCACGCACGCGGAAGCTTATGCCCAGCATTAAACTGTCGGTCTTAAAAGTCGCCACTGAACTACACCTTTAAAGCTGTTTCCTATTCTCTCTGCTTAGGTAAAGGTTCCCTTGCTCGAAAGCCAGTCGAATCCGACTCTAGGGTTGCGGTGCTCATCTCCGTTTCAAAGCCGAAGAGCCGGCGCTGTCCGAAAACGTTTCCGTGGTCGTGTGGCCGGCATGACTAAACACCAAGGCGCACGGAACGCTGTTACCTTCCCACCAAAGTGGTACCTATTTATCTACTTGCAATTTCTTGCTTTCGAACTGCTAGGTTGGCAGGAGCTGGAACTAGAGACGGGAGCTCACCCCGTCTTGCGGCACCTGGGTCTTGAACCGCTGAACTACTGACCTTCCACAGCCTGCAGTTCAGTGTCTTAACCACTTGAGCCACCGCAGCTTACTGGATGATAAAGAGGTCTTGCTGTCGTCTCCCTGTATGCTCCCTCTGGAACAGAGCTGAGCTTGGCAAGCTATTCAGGGCTTACCATAAAAAGATAGGACACCAAGGTCAGCTCTAACTGTGGTTAAGCATTATACCTGTACTAGACCAGACCAGTGAGCATACTTGATCCTTACATATGGGGGTCAGGGAGTGTCACCTGACCTATTCTGGTCCACTGATGCAGGGTTCCTGGGTTGGTCCCTTCTTGAGCCGTCTCTGGGTGGGTGTTTCAAGACTCACTGGGGGCCTGATGAAGTGGAAATAGCATCCATTCAGAAAATGCAAGTTTAATGTCATTTGTGACCTGTGGCAACCACATGTTTCGCGTTAGGCCCAGTACTATGGGCAAGATAATGAACTGCCCTGCCCTGGGGCCATTGGCCGATGTGACTTCAGGGAGAAATTCCTTCCGTCCTTTTTAGATTGTTGGAAAGCTTGAGTTTGCTTGTCAGACTACATTTTTGGGCTTCTGAACCTTGTTCACTCCTTGTTGCGTAAGCCACTCTCTCTGGTCTGAAACCTCTGGGCTAGTTGGTTTAGGAATGTGTGGCGATGGGGGGGATAAAGCTAAGCCACCCCCAGGGTCTGTTCCCTTGCAGACACCGCTGGGTCCAAAACGTGCTAGAGGATTTTCGGCTAGCTCCATTTCTCATCCCTTTTCTGCTGTTTGTAAAGGAGAGACTTCTTCATTGTTGACTAAATGAAGGCAGATTTCTTTGTCTTTTTAACAAATGTGGAGGGACAGGACTGGCACCGCTCTTCTTTATTCTCAGCAACATCAAGGGGCGCTACTTTGTTTTAGTGAGAGAAAAAATTATAGAGACTTAGTCTTTATCAGTTTTATTCCTCCTTTTAAACTCAGTTTTACCAGTGACCATCAATCTGCCTTTTGGGTATCCCCTCCCTTTCGGCTTTCTTCCAGCTTGTTTCTTGAAAGTGGAGAGAGTGTGCTGCCCAGAATAACAAAAAAAAGATATATTTTTTCAACAGACAATGGCCACTGCTTAGTGGGAGGGCTTCTGGAGTTCTGACCCCTCTGGTGGACCTCCTGATGGCACCTGGTATTTTTGGCCACTGTGTGACACAGAGTGTTGGACTGGATGGGCCATTGGCCTGGTCCAACATTGGCATCTCTTATGTTCTTAGTGCCAGGTCGATCCTTCCTGCCTCCTCTCTCTTTCTGTCTCTAGATTGGGGACCAGCGGTCTCGAAGGCGCCCCCTTGAGTGTGGGGTGCCCCAGGGAGCTGTGTTGTCCCCTATGTTGTTCAACATCTATATGCGCCCCCTCGCCCAGATTGCCTGGAGGTATGGGCTTGGGTGTCATCAATATACTGATGATACCCAGCTCTATCTGATGTTGGGCAGCCAGTCAGATTCCGGTCCCGGTGACCTCTGTTGGGCGTTACAAGCCGTGGCTGGTTGGCTCAGACTGAATCAGTTGAAATTAAACCCGGCAAAGACGGAGGTCCTGGGCCTGAGTCGGACCGGTCCGGGTCTGGGGCTCCCTCTCCCGGCCTTCGACGGGGTGCCTTTGGTGCCTGCGCGGGAGGTTAGGAGTTTGGGTGTGCTCCTGGACTCCTCGTTAAACGATGGAGGCCCAGGTGGCAGCCACTGCCGAGTCGGCCTTTTACCACCTGCGGCTGGCTCGGTAGTTGGTCCCCTACCTTGACCGTGAGGACCTGGCCACTGTGATCCATGTGATGGTCACCTCAAGGTTAGACTACTGTAACGCTCTCTACTTGGGGCTGCCTTTGTTGCAAATCCGGAAGCTGCAGCTAGTGCAGAATGCTGCAGCCAGGCTGTCGATAGGCCTCTCGAGGCGAGGCCACATCCAGCCTGTGTTGCAAGCGCTGCACTGGCTGCCGATAGCGTACCGGATTGGCTTCAAAGTGCTGGTTCTTACCTTTAAAGCCCTGAATGGCCAGGGTCCGCCTTACCTAAGGGACCGCCTCTCCCCGTATGTTCCCTCAAGAGCACCACGATCGGGGAGTCTCCCCCTCCTGGAAGTTCCAGGCACCCGAGACGTTAAGTTAGCCCAAACTAGGACCAGGGCGTTTTTGGTGGCGGCTCCTACCTGGTGGAATGAGCTCCCGGAGGAGATCCGGGCCCTGCGGGACCTTGTGCAGTTCTGCAGGGCCTGTAAGACGGAGCTCTTCCGCCAGGCTCTTGAGTAGGAGCCGCCGCCGCCACTATTCCACCACCGTGGTACTGTTCCACCATTTACCCCTATTATGGGGGGCATTGTCTATGGGATTTTATTGTGGATGTTTAATGCTGTTTTATTGTATTTTACCTATTTAACCTGGCACTAGCCGTATGTTAGCCACCCTGAGCCATTTGGAAGGGCAGGATATAAATCCAAAATAAATTAAAAAATAAAATTAAAAATAGATGGTGAAAATACCAGCAATTATAAAGGAAAGAGACTAGGGGCCTAGACAATGGATTATCCAGTTATCAGCTGTCAGGGGAACAAGATTGGATGTAAAGGGCTGGGGAGGAGCAACTGGGTTTGGGTACAGCATCCCAGTGGAGACTGGAGGGGCCATGGCTCAGTGGAAGAGCCTCCGCCTTGCATGCAGAAGCTCCCAGGTTCAATCCCCAGCATCTCCAGTTAAAAGGACTGCGCAGTAGATGATGGGAAGGATCTCTGCCTGAGACCCCGGAGAGATGCTGCCAGTCCGAGTAGACATTACCAGTGTGGATCAGTGCTCTGGCTGCATATCAGTTAGTTTTATGTGCATTCCCAAATGGATTGCATTTTATCCTTCTACATTTGAAATCCGCTTTCTGCCTTGCTTATGTTCCATCATGCCATACACAGTTTTTTGCTTGCATAGTTTTGCAGTCCGCCTTGGGTCTCATTGAGAAAGGTGGACTGTAAAAAGATAAATAGAGAGACAGAGCAGAAACAAAATCACTAACGCTTTCAGTATTGCGATAGCTGCCCTTCCCTCCAAGGAGCTCGGGTGACTTTGCATGGTTCTCCCACCCTTCATTTTATCCTCACAGCAACCCTGCGAGGTCGATGAGGAGGTGAATTTCATGATTCTGGATGGGGTTCTGGATGGGGATCTTCCCAGGGTTTTGTCCAGCACCCTAGACCCTCTTTCTCACTGGCTCTTGTCAAACAAGCCATCTGCATTCCTGTTCAGTGCTGATAGCCGTGATTATCTGAAGGTTTTGCTTATTTGGGCATTAGATTTCAATAGGTGGCTCAGGCCCAAGGGACTCTTTGCTAATCCTGGGCCGTTTCCTACTTCTCAGAGCCACCTAGATGTCATCTTATTATTGGCTTTGTCTACTGGAATCATTCGGTTCCCTGTGAGTCACCCCGTCATTTGTTTTTAATGCATATATATCTTTGAAAAGGGTGTTACAGTTGTTACGCAGAAAGCAAAGGTTTGTGTTTATTAAATGAAGTGGAGTCTCTTATCGGCCCTGATAGAACGGCGCCTACCTCTCGCCCTTCAGAAAACCCTTGATCAAAGATGCCGGCGGAAGGTTACCCGAGGTCCGCGTGATTGAGCTCTGATAAGGGCTGGCCGTCATCCATAGCGATATATGGCTTGTGTACATGCGTGTGTACTTAGAGGGGGGGGCATGCCCAGGACTGTACTCGTGCAGTGGATGTCTGTGTCGGTTTGTGTCACTCCTAAGTTTACCAAACAGAGCAGTGAGCGCCGGTCAGTGGCCAGGGTGGGGTGGGACGTTACAGGGTTTGTGAGCGGGGGACAAGATCACAAGCCAATTCAGGTTCTAAATTGGATGCGCAGTTCATTGCAAAGGGTTTAAAGCAATAATGTCCAAACTTTGGGCTGCAAGGGTACTTTTGGTGAGAACTAAATGATGCAGAGCTGCCGTGAATCTCCCAGAGCAGGTTTCCCACTGCATCTCTTCTCTGCGTTTTTACCTTGCCCTTGAGCAGTGGCTCAAGTGGTTAAGACGCTGAACTGCAGGCTGTGGAAGGTCAGTAGTTCAGCAGTTCGAGACCCGGGTTGCCACATGATGGAGTGAGCTCCCGTCTCTAGTTCCAGCTCCTGCCAACCTAGCAGTTCGAAAGCAAGAAATTGCAAGTAGATAAATAGGTACCACTTCGGTGGGAAGGTAACAGCGTTCCGTGCACCTTGGTGCTTAGTCATGCCGGCCACATGACCACAGAAACGTCTTTGGACAGCGCTGGCTCTTCGGCTTTGAAACAGAGATGAGCACCGCAACCCTAGAGTCGGATTCGACTGGCTTTCGAGCAAGGGAACCTTTACCTTTGGCAACAACAGCAACCACCTGGCTCTGAAGTGGGAGCTGAAGGCTGAAAGGGGGAGGCAGTTCAGCCAATTGAGAGGTGCAGGTCCTCCTGAGCAGAACAAAACAGGTGTCCCCACCATGGATATGTAGTTATTTGGGTGATGTTGTAGGCAAATTCTCCCGTGTGCTTTGTGAGCAAAGGTGTGGCTTGAGATTTCACTTGTGGGGACGGTGTCTCGAGGCTGATCCTGAGCCCCCGTCTCTGGCATAATCCTGTTCTAGATATTTGTTTGTTTGTTTCCTTTGGATGGGAGCTGCGGTGGCTCAAGTGGTTAAGACGCTGAACTGCAGGCTGTGGAAGGTCAGTAGTTCAGCAGTTCGAGACCCGGGTGCCACATGTCGGAGTGAGCTCCCGTCTCTAGTTGCAGCTCCTGCCAACCTAGCAGTTCGAAAGCAAGAAATTGCAAGGAGATAAATAGGTACCACTTCGGTGGGAAGGTAGCAGCATTCTGTGCGCCTTGGTGTTTAGTCATGCCGGCCACATGACCACGGAAACGTCTTCAGACAGCGCTGGCTCTTCGGCTTTGAAACGGAAATGAGCACTGCAACCCTAGAGTCGGATTCGACTGGCTTTCGAGCAAGGGAACCTTTACCTTTACTTTCTTCCTTTGAATGGAGTTCTGAAACAGTAATTAAGCAGGAGTGTTGCAGATTTGGCCCCAGGTCCAATGCTTGCCTCAGGCCAGGAAAAACCATTTGCTTTGTAGACCTGCAGTGTGTGTGATTTCCCCCCAGCTGATATCTCTCACCATCATGAGCAAAGTGTGTTTGTCTAGTCTGGGGCGAAGCAGTGGCGAAGAGTGTGACGCTGTGGATGAGGGGCCCCTGGTTCAAATCTCACTTCAGCGATCAATTCTCACGATGGCTTGTGCTAAATTAGTATGTCTTGTACACCATTCTTAATTTTCAAGTAATAAAGATCTGTTTGGCAGGGTTATTTTTTTAAAGAGCACTGAAAATATATACACGAGGCCCCTTGAGTACAGAAATGTTAGTGGTAGGTAGCCAGTTTTCAACTCAGCACTCTGTTATTAACATGCAGGAGTAATCACAGGAACACATGAAGTTGCCTTATACTGGATCAGTCCATCAAGATCAGCATCGTCTACTCAGACTGGCAGCAACTCTCCAGGGTCCCAGGTGGAGGAGGTCTTGCACATCATCTCTGGCCACATCTTTACTAAAGACTCCAGCTCTTTCACATTACCCACTTCCTGATTCTTTAATCAGAGAAATCCATGATTCGGTCTCCTGACTTTGCAGGGCGTTAACTGAAAAGTAGCCAGTGAGCCCACATTCAGATTGGAACAGTCATGCTGGGAGAGGGAGTTACTGTTAGCCGTCCTATAGAAAAAAACCACTTTACAATATTTTAGAGGACCTAACTGGGCAAGACGGTTAGTAGTAGGTTTGTGTGTGTGTGTGGGGGGGGGTTAGCGGCTTAGCCCCTACCCCAGCCCACTGTCACTGTTCTGGCCTAATTTGCAACCTTTCGGCTGCTATATTTAAATGAAATTTTTAAAAAGGTCAGGCAAGTCTGATCACTGAGTTCCTCCCAACCTGTCTATCCGTGCCTTTCGTCAAGCCTCAAATCGAAATTAATACTAGATTGTTTATATTCCCCAGCCACTTGGGGGCTGCTGAGGATTCAGGAGTGGGGAAACCGCCCATCTTTCCCTCCCCCGTAATAATCAGGTGTGGGTTTAGTCCTCCGTTTCTCATATGCCTTTGTTGTGAACTTCCCCCTTCTCCACTTGCTGTTCCACAGTAGCTTTGAACCTAAACTTTACAGGACTGTGTTGCTGCTTGGTGTGTGTGTGAGAGAGAGAGGGGGGGGATCTGGGTTTGCGGCACACCGCTAGTGTGATGAAATAGACCGAGCATCAGAGTAGACTAGTTGAGTATCGGATCCGCTTCAAAGTGTTGATAATTACCTTCAAATCCTTATACGGCCTGGGACCAACATACCTAAGGGACCGCCTCTTCCCATATACGCCTCGGAGAGTGTTACGCTCTGAGAGTCAACATCTCCTGGTGATCCCTGGCCCAAAGGACGTCCACCTAGCCTCCACCAGGGCCAGGGCCTTTTCCGCCCTGGCCCCCACCTGGTGGAACATGCTCCCTATTGAGGTCAGGGCCCTGCGGGATCTTATGCAATTCCTCAGGGCCTGCAAGACGGAGCTGTTCCACCAGGCCTTTGGCTGAGGCAGCGGGGCCATCCACATATGCCCCCCCCCCGAGGCGGCTGTCTCCCACCCACTGATAACCGGCCATACCTGGTTACATCAATGGGCCGGATTCTCCCTACGGAACGCGTGACTATTGATTTTATATGTTTTAATGTGTTTTAAATTCTATTGTATTTATTGAAATGTTGTGACCCGCCCTGAGCCCGTTTACGGGATGGGTGGGATATAAATGCAATAAATGAATGAATGAATGAATCTGGGACACCCAGGTTCGAGTCCCCACTCTGCCGTGGAAGCTTGCTGGTTGCCCTTCGGCCAGCCACACGCTCTCAGCCTAACCTACCTCACAGGGTCGTTGTGCGGATGAAGGGAAGACTATTGTCAGCCGCCTTGAGTCCCCGTTGGGGAGAAAGGGAGGGTATAAATGAAGTCAATAAATAAAGGATGCTCAGCCAGTCTTCCGATACAGTAGTGAAATGGACTTTTACTGTCACAGGGAACTTTTGCAGTTCTGTGCCTAGTTTGCCATCAAGTAGTCCCTCTTACATAGGTGAAAGCCGAGAGGTTGTCGTGACCTGCCCGGGCCGTGAGACACAGTGGTCGAAATGAGGCTCCGTGTCAAGTGCTCTGTCATGCTGGCTCAGCTGCACTCTCCAGCTGTTCCTGAGAGCCAGTCATGCCATTCTCTGAAGGCTGCACGGTAACCCTGCTGAGCCACAGCTACCCTCTCCTCCCTCCCTCCCTCCCTCTCCTTAAATGGAAAAAAGAGACAAGAAATCTCCTGGTAGGTGTGCTGGTGCTGGAGGGGAGCGGAGTCATCTCCTCTCCAGGCGTCTCCTTGCTGTGCTCGAGCCTGCTCGACATTCGTGATAATTACACGTCGAGGCATTCCTTCTCACTCGCCCGGCATACCAGCCCTCCTTGCCTCCGTTCGGTGGGATGCTGGAAAGGAAGAAAAGCCGGAGCTTTTTCAGGCCCCGGAGAAGCTGAGTGTGGCAATCTGGGGTGGAGTGCGCGTGTTATGGGGGGAAGGTGTTGGAACATTTCTCCCCTCTTCCTTGGAAAGCAACCAGGTGAGACACGGCCCACATGGCCACACCCACGTTCCCAGGCTCCGTTTGCCCTTGGGGCTGGAGGGGTGGCTCTGAGTAAGAGAGCCGGGCTCCGTTTCCCAGACGCATCCTTCCAGGGAAAAGGGGAGGAGCCCGGCTTTGTCCTCCTCCCTCCTGCGTGACTGGCGCGGGAACACCTCCGCAGGGCCACGGGGCTGCACCAGGTACTTTCCCACTTGCTCGGTGGAGACAGGTTTCTGGGTTGGCTTGTCGGGTCTTGATGTGATGCTCTGCCTATCCAGCCAAAGAGCGTGGGTGGTAATGTTTTGCTACACCACTCGGGTGCCCCGTCTGCAGGCCAGATGGACACCCAATCTGACAAGGAGGGGCTGAACAGAAGTTTCGCAGAAGTTTCGTTCTGGGTTGTCCCCCAAATCAAGCCCGGTGCTCCGGCCTTTGGGTCCATGCTGCCCTCCTAGTCTGCCGTGTTTAGTCTGTAAAAAAAAAGTCAGGGATGTGGCAGATTTTGACAGCTGCTGTTGAGAGACAAGTGCACAGGGTTTGTTTTTGCCCTGTAAATTCTTGAGCGCTGACATCTTGGTGAAAAGACACAGTAGTATCCTCCTGGGATGCTTGTGGGTGCACCCCTCAGAAGACCCAGGGTCACATGAGACTGTAGTGCTGGTGCCAAGCAAGACGGGGGGAGGAGGGAGGCTTGTGTTGCTGAGAATTCTAAATGGCTTGCCTTATGTGTGTGTTTCCATACCCCCCAGAATACACACTCCTGTGGCCCAAGGGCCGTTACTCTGTGGAAGAGCATCTACTTTGCAAGCTGACAGTCCCAGGTTTGCTCCTTGGCATCTCCAGGTCGAAGGATCAGGTCAGCAGGCTGTGTGAAAGGCCTCTGCCCGACACCCCAGAGAGCTGCTGCCAGTCAGAGTAGACAGTGCTGACCTTGACAGACCAGTGGTCAGACTCAGCAGAAGGCCGCTTCCTGTGTTCACTCAGTCAGTACATTTGGAAGCAACTGACTTGTTGCCAGAGATGTCACACACCTCCAGCCCTGTCCCCTTTAAGTAATCCCCCTAAGAGCCGTCCAGAACTTTCCGATGTCGTGCACGGGGGTGAGGATTCTTTTTCAGACATTGCAGAATGGCACCATTTCTCATTATTGTAATTCGTTTCATCACTCTCCTCCTTGCGCATGTTTCTAGTAAGCGGTTCAAAATTTGAGAACGCAAAAAGGGGTGCGTTCAGACGGGGCGTTTCAGCCGGCAGAAACTGTACCGGTTGGAACCGGTGCAGTTTATGCCGGCTGAAATGTGATCACACTTACCTCCTGTCTGCAGAGCCCATCGCTGTATGCCTGTTCACACACAGCGGGCGTCGGCGGTTTGCTTTTTTTTTTTAACTCAGTTTGCGCATGTGCATAGGCAGCCATCTACAGAATGGCGATTTTCGCACATGCGCAAAACACCCCGTCCCGAAAAGCATGCTCTGAAGAGAAGACGTACCTTTAAAGTTTAAACACCAAACTGGCCTCACTGAGGTCCCAGACTCCTCTAAAACGTTAAACTAAGGACCTTTTCTTTTCTTTTTTAAACAAACGCTGGGGCGAAGCTTCGCCCAAGCGCATATCGCCGACCTAAAAAAAAATGGCGGCTGAAAATCGGAAGCCTCGGGCTTCCGAACGGAAGTGGCTCTACAACGATGGAGAGCGATCAGACGGGGGGGTAAAGCGATTACAACCGTTGCACTCAGGATACCACCACTTGGGGACCTAGTAGCAGAATACAACGGTTTAAAGCTCTTTGCAACAGTTAGGGACGGACGGCAGATGTTCGCCGTGTGAACGCCGGTAAATACACCGCTTCCAACCGGCACCCATACCATTGCAAATGCCCCGTCTGAACGCACCCTATATGATGTCAAAGATCAGAGATGTAGAATTTATCTGCCTTTTGTCTCTATCAGGTCTTGTCAGGTCTTTAATAGATATTTGGCCTTACTTGAGCAGCTTGTTCACATGAGCACAGTATTTCTTTGTTCCTATTATAAGAGGTATGTTTTGTGGTTATGCAGTCTCTTGCAGGTTACAGGCATCATGGTTGTAGCATAAGTGGCAAACTGGAGCAAATGGCATGTATCAATGCTAGAGATACCTACAGGCACAAACAGTTTAGTTGAACAGTTTGCTCCAGATGGCTTTGATCAGAAATGAGTATCCCATAATGCATCTTGGTGTGGAAACAGACGTGATGATCCCCAATAAAGCATGAAGTCCCATCCATGAATGTTGTTTGGAAGGGTAACTTGTGCATATAAACACTGGTTCAAGTAATTTGCTCCTTCCCAAGGAACTCTGGGAGCTGTAGTTCAGTAAGACAGGCTACAGATACCAAACATATAGTTTTACCAAACTACAATTCCCAGGATTTCTTGTGGAAAGTGAAAATACTCATGCCTCTAGTGTCTAGGAGCATGAAATCCATTTTGCACCATATGGAGCATAAAGTAGTAAGAAATTAACTGGGCATATTTGAGTTCTCCTTTGGTGTTTCTGCAATTATCTTCTGCTAAAGGTTTTTGTCTTTCTAAAGGTTTACTAAGACTTTTTTTAAAAAATGATTAATCTGGGCTTTTAGTGTTTCTTTGTTCCCACTCGATGATCTGGCATTGTTTTAATCTCTGCTGATGGTTTTCTTAATGTTTTACTACTGATTGCTGATTTTATTACTGCCAATTTTACTACTGAATGCAATTTCTATCGCTTTTGAGATTTTATTAGCTTAATTCCCCCCATCCTTCTTATTGCTGTTTTATCGGTATCTTACTTGGTCGCTGTTTTAAACTGAAATGTTTATATCTATTAAATGCTTAGTGTCTTACAAATTTGCTGATGTAAGGTAACTTGAGTGTTGCTTTTAATAGAAAGGCAGGTATTGATTTTTTTCTCAAGAAATAAATGTTGCTCTGTAATTGAGAAGCCAGACAGGGTAGTAGTGATCAGCCTATTGAACCAGGCCCTGGGAGACCCGGGCTGAAAATCCCCACTCAGTCGAAGATGCTACCTGGGTGACCTTGGGCCAGCCGTTCTCTCTCAGCCTAACGTCCCTCACAGGGTCGTTGTGCGAGCTCTGTTTTGAAGGTAGAAAGCCCCAAGCTCCTTAGAGGAAAAGGTGAGGCGAAAATGCAAGAGACAGATAAATTCTTGCAAATCAGGAACAGACTCATATACCTGAGGACAAGGAAGACGCTGGAGATGTATCTGTATTAGTATTTTCACTTCATATAAAGACTAATTTGGGAAAACCTAAAATTTGGGGGGAGGGGCCATGGCTCAGCAGTAGAGCATCTGCTTGGCATGCAGAAAGTCCTAGGTTTGGTGTAGTGGTTAAGTGCACGGACTAATCTGGGAGAACCGGGTTTGATTCCCCGCTCCTCCACTTGCAGCTGCTAGTGTGACCTTGAGTCAGTTAGAGCGGTTCTTGAAAGAGCAGCTCTTGAAAGAACTCTCTCAGCCCCACCTACCTCACAGGGTGTCTGTTATGGGGAGGGGAAGAGAAAGGAGATTGTAAGCCGCTCTGAGACTCTTGAGTCAAGAGTGGGGTATAAATCCAATCTCCTCCTCCTCCTCCTCCTCCTCCTCCTCCTCTTCTTCTTCGTCGTCGTCGTCGTCTTCTTCTAGGTCCCTGGCATCTCCTGTTAGAAGGATCAGGTAGCAGGTGACATGAAAGACCTCAGCCTGAAACCCTGGAGAGCACTGCCAGTCTTGACGCCATGGTCTGATTCAGTATAAGGCAGCTTCATGTGTTCTCTGTCAGTGTTCTTTCAGACACGCACATTTAGGAATCAGGGACGATCTCTGCTCTGTTAGCTCTGGTTCCTTGCTTCACTTGAACTCCTCTTGAGAACAGTCGAGGAGGTATGAACCTGAGGTAACTGTTTGTGAGAACTGAGGCCCTCTTTTGGGTGAGGCATGTCTCCTTAATAGCCTTATAGCGTTCTGCAGTCTGAGAGGCGAATCCGGAACAAAAAGCAGAGAGATTCTATCAGAATTTCATGAAAACTGGGGCTGGGTTGGGGGATACTAATTGTTTCCAGTTCCCCAAGTCCATGAGGGCCTTTTAAAATGCCTCTTCATCTTGTATCGCTGGAGATGAAAGGGATTAACTACAGGGCACGGCTAACTATTACATCTAATTACATGTATAGCAATAATGTGTTTGCCTACAGATTTGCATGCCAAAGTTTAGCTTAGGTATGTTTATTTTTTTTTCTTTCCCCTGCATGCCAGCATATCAGGAGTCAGGATGAGACGGTAGGCCACGAGGAACAGTGTGGGAAGTTAAAGGATAGCGGTTGGGGAGACATATAAGGAAGATGGATGGGTTCTGGAAAGGAAATTAGAGGTTCAGAATTGGGCAGAGGGCACTTTCACTAGAAGAACCTGGCCCTGTGGGGTGATTATTTTTTATAAAACTGTGTAATTGCGGATGATGAATCAAGGTTGGTGAAGACAGCCATCAATCATCTTAAAGTTCAGTCCCAGTGTAGCAGTATTTTGGGCCAAGGGACTGCAAAAGATCTCTGGTGGAGGCCCTGGAGAGTTTCTGTCAGTGCTCAGGTAGCTGGGCCATGTGCCTGTAGACAACCAGGTGGTCCCATAAGCAGCCCCAGTGCTGAAACCTGCCCCATGAAGTGGAGAAGTAGGGTTGCCCCACACCCACACCCACATACACTATTGTATTACCGAGGCCTGCCAGCTCTGGGCTGAGAAATTCCTGGAGATTTTGAGAGTGGAGCCTGGTTGGGGTTTGGGGAGGGGGGGGACCTCAGCAAGGCGTAATGCCATAGGGTTTACCCTCCAAAGCAGCCATTTTCTCCAGGGGGGGACCAGTCTTAAAACTCTCCCGAAGATAAATTGTAATAGCGAGAGATCTCCTGGTGCCACCTGGAGGTTAACAAACACACAAAAATGGAAATACAGCGAATGCAGCTATACAAACAAACAGAACAGAACAATCTGTCACGCTGTACAAATCACACTTGAGACTACTGTCTTCTCATACAGTTCGGCTTACAACCATCATTAATACACATAACAAGTAGTTTTGCCACAGTGCATAAATGACAATTGCACCAGTTGAATAGTGACCTAATAGTCCTTGAAAGTACAAGTCTCTCTTCAGATTGATGTGGCCACCAGCTCGTCGTGCAGAGGAGTTTCTAGAAGACAACTTGCAATAGACGGCATGAGCTCAGGACTAGCTGCAGTGCAAACCAAAGGAGCAGCGACAGCACACCTAGGTTGCTTTGCCGTTTCTTAGGGCTTCATCAGGCTGCTTTTCTTTGTTATAGCGCTCAATCCAGCTCTGGCAAGATTCAAAATGACACGAAGTCTACCAGTATGTTCTAAGTATCTAGGAATCAGACAGCCCTAGTGCTACCCCTTGTCTCTTCCTTCTCTTTGCAGTTTTGCTTATTTAGCTTATTTTTATTACATTTTTTAAAAATCCCGGCCTTCCCCAAAGGAGCTCAAGAAAGCAATACTGTTATTTGTCTACGAGTATCACGTGGGTTGACGTCCAGTTGCTGTGTTTTGTTGTTTCCTTATTTGAGACCCAATAACTCTGTGAAGTATGGCAGGTCAGCCAGAGAACTTCATGGCTGGGGTGGATGGGTGGGAGTTGAACCTGTGTCAGAGCCTGGCACTCCAGTCCATGCATCACACGCATCTTGCAGTGGATCTCACTCTATCAGCGTCAACTAGAGAGCAATGTTATTTTGTCAAGTGCCGTATAGTGATGGGGAGATATAATCAATAAGGCAGCCTTAAGAGGGGTGGAATTGATGAGATAGATATTTTTTTAAAAAAATTGGGCTAGTACATTATTTACAAACGTTAGGAATTTTCACCCGGGCATCTTCCCTCACCACCACTCCCTTCTCTTGTCATCTGTGTTTGGAGAAAAAGCAAAATTGAACAAGATGGAATGAGCCCTTACATGTTCAAGTTATGTAGTTCAGAGAACAAAGGATTGTTCTCATTTAAAGCTAATTTAATTAAAACACTAATTTGGTCTAGTGTAGGGGGTACGGCTGGTTCTCAGCAAACCTGGTGTTTAGCTTCATAATGGGAACAGTGTGGCGGACGAAGGGATCACGTATTAAGCCGGGTGCACGTTGCTGCGACTGGGTGTGTATCTCTATGGCTGTCGCACAGCACCCTCAGAAGGCAGGTGGTAGGAAAGGCAAAAACGGTGGGGTGCCGCTGTGGCAGCAGCAGCTAGAGAGTAATTGGAGTAAATTTTATTAATGACTTATAGCAGTTTGAAGCCATTTTAAACCTCTTGGCTTCCTCCAAAGAATCCTGGGACTTGTGCAGGTAAGTCAGTTTGAAATCCCCGCTCAGCCAAATGCACACACATTTCCCAGAGTTCCCTGGGCAGAAGGGTGCAAGTCTACGGTGAAGATTTGCATTTTGCTGCTGTTGATTTGGTTTCATTTTGATTGGGTCTTCTTCTTCTTTGAAGCCTGTTTGTGAAACAGAAGCACTAAGAGGGCAGCTGTGACTCAAGACAGTTTAGAGCGAGGGGTTCCCAGGGAATTTTTCACCCCATTCGCGTGGGAGCAGCCTGTTGTCAGGGATACATCCCTCGAACACGCGTGAAGCTGCCTGATATGGAATCAGACCGTCGGTCCACCAAGGACCGTATTGTCTACTCAGACTGGCAGCCACTCTCCGGGGTCTCCGGCTGAGGTCTTTCACATCACCTACCGCCAGATCCTTTAACTGGAGGTGCCAGGGATTGAACCTGGGACCTTCTGCACGCCAAGCAGATGCTGCAGCCCTGAGCCATAGCCCGGAAGATACACAGACGGAACCAGCAACCATTCTTAGAACTATGGTGGATGTTTAAAAAGAGCAGCCAGTCACAGTTGAAGGTTTTGGTTGTTCTTTCCTATAATCGTGCAATGTGTGGGATGCAGCTCCGGTGGTCACCTGACAAGGATCAGCTGTCTCTCTGTGGCTCTGCTCATGCGCTTCCCAGCAGTTATCTGGTTCACTGGCATTAGGGTACCGGATGAGATGGACAACTACTCTGCTCGAATCCCCCTTTTAGAGCCATCCGAGCTAGAAGCGCAGCCGTTAACAGTGCACATCTAAGCAGCCCTTTTGAAAGAGTTCAAAGTATTCCGCATCTCGGGTCGTGGTTTTCACCCCCAAGTTGTTTCCTGCACTTCCCACACTGCTGCATTCAGGTCTGAGGAGAGGGGAGGGGAGCGCTAGGAGGTGGCATCAGGGGGAGGCCTCGGCCTCTATATCCGGTTTGGTGGCCCTGCAGGGTGACTAGTTGGCCGCTGCGAGCAATACAGGGCTGGATTGGATCGACTGCTGGCCTCATCGAGTGGGGCTCTTCTTGTACGGTATTTGCAGCATCTTTAAAACACCTGTGCTCGACTTCAGGTTTCCCTGTGTGTATGTAAAGTGCCGTCAAGTCACAACCTACTCATGGCAACCCCAGCCAAGGGGCTTTCCAGGCAAGTGAGAAGCAGAGGCGGTTTGCCATGGCCTTCTTCTGCTGAGACTTCCTTGGCCGTTTCCCTTCCAAGTGCCAGCCCTGCTTAGCTTCCCAGATCTGGTGAGAACAGGCTATGCCGCCTTCCCTCTCCACCTTTTCCTACCTGGGAGAAAGAGGGGGGGCAGTGTCGAGGAGGGGGAGGAAACAAAGGGCCTCTTAGAATTTATTTTGATCCAGGAGGAACGGCAGATTCCTGTCCAGAGTTTGAATCTGATTTGTTTTAAGACAGAAACTAACCCTCCTGTCAATTGCACCTTTGATCACAGTGGATGTGGTAGGGAATATTATAATAATAGAGCTACAGTGAGACTAGGTGTTGCATTCAAGCATAGCTGTCTCCACCAAGAACTCGCCATCGATCACAGCATCGCTTCCGGTCTGGGAAAAGCCCCAGAGCTGCGCTCCAGTCTGCTCCTGCTCCACTACGCCCTTTCTGGGATCTTCAACAGCTGTTTGGGGGGGGGGAGTAAAATGGCTCAAAGGGAGAGTCCAGCATGAAGTCGCTGAATTGGAATTCATATGCAGATTTAACTCTATCAGACTTGGCCTCCATAGAGCAACCAAATGTAATTGTCCTTCTTGGGAAGCTTCTGTGACTTACCCAACTTTGGCCAATTCATGACTAGTTGGGAGTGTCCCACCCCGCCCCACTCTGATTGGATTGTTTTCTCTTTTGATTGGATCTCGTTCTCATTCATGACTCCGCGGAGCACAGAACACAATCTGTGTCTTGGAATGCTGGGCCCTTGAGCATCACTTTGTCATAGCTCCCTTCTTTCTTTTGTGTGCTTGTATCTCTCTGGCACCATGACCTAGATGGCCCAGGCTAGCCCGATCTTGATCTCATACGATCTTGGAAGTTAAGCAGGGCCAGCCCTGGTTAATACTTGGCTGGGAGACTGCCAAGGAAGTTCATGGCCGCTACGAAGGGACAGGCAGTGGCAAAACTACCTCTGGATGTCTCTGGCCCTGCAAGCCCTACAGTGTGTGTGTGTGGGGGGGTCTGTCACCATAACTCAGCTGTGACTTGATGGCACTTTCCGCCACATTCCTCTGGTGTACATGTGTTGAATCATACCTCTCACAAAGGAGGCTCAGACTCATGAATGCTTAAAGCCTCAATATTCATGTTATTGTTCAGTCGCACAGTCGAGTCCGACTCTTCGCGACCCCATGGACCAGATCCCGCCAGGCCTTCCGGTCTTCCGCCGTCCTCTGAAGTTTGCTCAACTTCGTGTTCGTTGCATCTCTGACACTGTCTAACCATCTCATCCTTTGCCATCCCCGTCGTCTTTGACTTTCAATCTTTCCCAGCATCAGGGTCTTCTTCATGCACTTTTTAAAAAAAAGGACACAGGTCTTTGCAAGTAGACTGTCCTGGCTACCAGAATGGGATCTGCAGCAAATAAAGAGTAATGCCAAAGCCCCTCCGGAATTATTGGGCAGTCAGTGGGTTGGATTGCATGGGGTGAGAGAGTTGACAAGGATAAATTTTCCTCCCTCTCCCAAAATACTAGAACTTGAGAGCATCCAGGGATGCTGACGGGCAGTAGGTTTAGAACGGACAAAAGGAAATGCTTTTTACATAGAGGGTGATTAAGATGTGGAATTTGCTGCCGGAGAATGTAGTGATGGCCACAGGAATAAACAGCTTAAAATGAGGATTAGATAGATTCATGGAGGATAGGTGTCTCAGTGGCTACAACCCCTGGTTACTATGGGGAACCTCAACATTCAGAGACAATAAACCTCTGAATCCCAGAGCCAGGAGGCCACATTAGGGGAAGGTCTTGGCCTCTGTGCCCTGCTGTTGGTCCTCCAGAGGAACTGGTTGGCCACCGTGCGAGGCAGAGGCTATACGTACCACTGGTCTGATCCAGCAGGACTCTTTTTATGTTCCTAGGGTCAATTTCCCTCCTCATTTCAGCCTCCATCTTACTTGGCTTTCATCCCATGCGGTTCTCAAGATCTCGAGCTTATTAGCCTTTTTTGCCTGTTCATAGGAGGGGACCTGCCAGTCCTTTTTCACCAGCTGAAAAGCTGGTTGAATCAAGCCCAATGTTTTCCAGCACTTCCTAACCCTGTGAAGCAATTTATCACAGCCAGCAGTACAGACAGCAAATTGCCCAGGTGCGCATCAAGTCTGCATAGGCCGTATCTCATGGTAAGGACAGGTGTGTGTGGGAGGGAGGGAGGGAGGGAGAGATACCTGGTAAATGAGAAAGAATGATTCAGCTCTTTCTCACTTGGCCTTCTCTGTGCTCCACGCCAGTCTTTGGCTTGTTTGGGGAAATTGTTGCAATGTTTTTAAAGGACGCAGCATAGACTCTTGACAGCCAGTTGTCTGACATACAGGCACTGGCAGATAAATCGGGTGGCGTGGCTTCTTGGGGCCTTGCATTTTTTATTTATCTATTCGCCATTGTGCCTCCTTGCGATTGGCCGACGTGGTCTGTACACTCCCAAGTGTCCTTCGATTTTGGCCCGCCTCGTTTGATAACATTCCTACCTAGAACTGCTTTGCACTGTTCCTTATCGTGCCTAAGAAATGCCGTTCCTTGAATATGACCTGGTGTTAACTCTAATTCAGTTGTGTTTCCCCCCCCCCTCCTCTGCTCTGTTTCTCACGTGTTACATCTGATAGGAAAGTGTGCCGATTTCTGGCTCCGGGATGCCATACTATAAAAGATTCCCGAGTTTTGATACAACATTTACAAATCCGCTGATACGCTTTCTCGGTTTGTTTTGTTGGAGTGATAATCTTGCCCGTGTATTTGCAGAGTGGGTGCCAAAGAACAGAGGCTTGAGGGGCAGCCACGCAGGCATGCCCTGAGAAAACTGAAATTCGTGAGCAGAGGTACAAAGTTTGGGATCTGTAGTAAAAACTGCCTATTTATGACCTCCTGTGGCTTTTGTGGTCTCTTAACTATGAACATGTTTTTGTCCCAGCACACGCTTTTGTGGACTAAAGCCCACTTTGACAGTTGCGTATTGTAGGTGTTCATTAGACAGGCATTGATTTATATATGATGGGTTTTTTTCTTCTTACCCATGATGTTCATCCGATGAAGTGAGTTATAGTCCAAGAAAGCTCTCGCTAGATTAACAGCTTGCTTGTCTTTACGGTGCGTCTTGTTTGTTTGTTTCTGCTGTGCCATGCCTGCCCCTCTGGAGTTATGCTCTTCATTTTTTCAGTCTTCAGAATGGAAACGCCTCGATTTTCATCATTTTTCGCCCACCTTCAGATTCTGCATTGTGGCAGCGACGTGACATTGGCTGTACAGCTCTGTTTGTTATTCAGTCGCACAGTCGAGTCCAACTGTTTGCGACCCCATGGACCCCATCACGCCAGGCCCTCCTGTCCTCCGTCGTGCTCCGTAGTTTGCTCAATCTCATGTTTGTTGCCTCGATAGCACTGTCTAACCATCTCATCCTTTGCAGTCCCCTTCTTCTTTGACCTTCAGTCTTTCCCGGCGTCAGGGTCTTCTCCAGTGAGTGCTCCCTTCTCATTGGGTGGCCAAAGTATTTGAGCTTCAGCTTCAGGATCTGTCCTTCCAGGGAACAGTCAGGGTTGATTTCTTTTAGGATTGACTGATTTGAGTCAGGTGCCCCATTTCTCTCTTTCCAGGGTCAGCTTACCACCCTGCACATCCAATTCACTCTTCATCCCAGCTTCAAAAAAAGATCACGCTGTTTGCTGGTTAGCAGAGGTGTGCTGTTGTGGTGGCATTTGGGAGCATCGCACCTGGGCAGTCAACCTCTGGGCTTTTCAAAAGGGTCCGACAGCCGTCAAGCTCAGCCACATCCCTGGCACCTTCACCTGGAATGACTTGTCAGGGTAGGCAGTTAATTAGTCAGACAGCTTTATAGGAAGGGTGTTAGTTTCCCTGTTAAAGCATAATGACTGTCGCTTCAGGCTTGTCTGCTCACAAACCAGTGCGTAACTCATCGGCCAGTCATTTACTGCCACGAGATGCTAGTTTTAACTATCTCTGGGGCTGGTGGAATTAACCAAATGGGATTGGTCTGCTGCAACTGGTTGTACTGGGAGCTGCTTTCGATAGTAGTGGAGATGGCAGAGTCTTCATTGGAAAGGATTAAGGGGGTCCGTCTGAGCTTTGCAAGATGATGTGGCCATTTGTAGATAACATGGATGAATCCGCCAGTTAATATTGGACTGGGGAGACCTCGGTTCAAATCCTCTCGCTGTGCCGCCAGGTTTTCTGGGCCTCAGGGTTATGAGAATAAATGGAGATGGCTTTTATGTTCACCATTTGGAGAAAGCGGCCTATTCAGATGTGTTATGTGAATAACCCTGGTTTATTTTGTTATGACTTCCTCTGGACTGGTCTTGCAGATCCATTCCGCTTGGGGCAGCACTTCCCTCCGATACAGGGAACCTTCCCAGAATTCAACACTCTATATCGGTGGTGACTTCTTGTGACCTCATATGGTTTTCAAGGCAAGCGACCAACAGAGGTGGTGTGCCATTGCCTGCCTCTGCATAGCAACCCTGGACTTTCTTGTTGGTCTCCCATCCAAATACTAACCAAGGCCAACCCTGCTTAGCTTCCAAGATCTGACGAGAGCAGGCTAGCCTGGGCCATCCAGGACAGAGCATACATCAATCCAAGTTGTTGTGGTTTTTTTTTTTTTTAAAGAAGCAAACTGCTTTACAGCGTCGTAAGAGCAGCATCCATCTAATTCTGCATCCTGCTTCACACAGTGGCTAACCAGATGCCCCTGGAAGACCTTCAAGCGGGACACAGAGGAGAGTTTCTCTTAGTCACTCCCCCCCCAAGAACTCATCTTCAACAGGCTACTGCCTCTGAACATGGAGGCTCTGTTAAGAACAGCCCACCTGTATGCCATGACACCTGTCCTGAATGACCACTGAGCATCTCATTCAACCCATAGAGGACTCACTGCTTCTCAGACAGAGCAGAGAACCCTGGGGTGATCTCAGATGATTTTGTAGAATGGGATTCACCTTGCAGGCAACCTATTCATACCGATATTAATTATTTATTTATTTATCAAATTTATACCTCGCCCTCCCAGCCAAGGCTGGCTCAGGGTGGTTTACATAAGGAATAGTCACATCGATAACAATTTAAACAACCTTAAAATCATCTAAAAACATGCCAGCATCAAAAGGTGCTATAAACAATAAATAATACTAAAAGTAGACCTATTATTAAACGATGACGGCCATCAGTCAATAGCATAATCTGGTGATCGGTCCATAGATCTAATCCCTGTGCGGCCAGCACAGGCTTTTGTTGATGGCTTCAGGGGACAGGGCTCTCTACCTTTCAACTATTGGTGGTGGCTCCTAGTTGAAAGCCTGGTGGAAGAGCTCCGTCTTGCAGGCCCTGTGGAACTGCATGAGGTCCCGCAGGGCCCTGATCTCTTCTGGGAGCTCATTCCACCAGAACGGAGCCATCACTGAGAAAGCCCTGGCCCATACCGTTTGTGTGCTTGCAAAAGCCTCTTCAGATCGGCGTGCCATCCCACACGAGGGTTGAACGCAGCTTGTCCGTGTGAACACAGGCCAGTTGCCGACATACTCGTGTGTAGAATTTCTCCCTCTGAGGTGGAGGACATCTTGTATGGGTGATTCCCATCCATCTTCAGGGAGGCAGGACTAAGTTCAACTTCTTCCTGTTTCCTGTGGTGGGAGTCACCCCTGGCTCAGTTTCTTTCCTGCCTCAGTAGGGAGAGCAGCTTAGTGTTAGGGCTCGCCTAACACTTACCTTTTAGACTATACTAGCAAATCCTTTCTGCTTTATTAACTTTCCTAACTGTTTTTCTTCTCACTCTTACTCTTAAAAAAAAAAAAAAAAGGAAAAAAGAAACTGTTTCTCTTCACTTTACCTCAGCTTTCGCAGAGGCCCACGGGCCTAGTAAACAGATCAGACTCTGGAGCCTTTAAGTGGCCAGGAGTAAAAATCCTCCTCCTACTCACGAGGAATCGCTATGGACACCGGCGGGTCTCCCCATGATCGTCACAGCCGCAGTAATAGAAAACGGGCCGCGTCCGAGCCCAGACATCACGAAAGAGCGCACAGTGAGAGCGGCAATTCTAAGCATGCCAGAAGTTTGGTGTGTGCTCAAGTGGAGCCTGGCCGACAGGCGGCGTCCTTTTTGGAGAAAAATCG
>NW_015175380.1:451402-451602 GCF_001447785.1 Gekko japonicus | reverse complement strand
TAAAATTCCTTCGGATAAAGATGCTCTTTCTGGTGGCCATTACATCAGCCAGAAGAATTTCTGAGCTTGGAGCCCTATCAATGCAAAAACAACTTTATGTATTCCACCGAGATAAAGTAGTCTTGAGAACGGATACAACCTTTTGTCCCAAAGTGAGCACTAAATTTCATAGGAGTCAAGAGATTTGCCTTCCTTCCTTT
>NW_015175380.1:411968-451207 GCF_001447785.1 Gekko japonicus | reverse complement strand
ATAGTCGAGGCGTACAAGAGTCTACACATCAAGGTTCCTGATGGCATTACTGCCCATTCCTTGCGTAGTGCGGCTGCCTCAGCAGCTTTTGCTAATAGGGCTTCTGTGGAAGAAGTTTGCAAAGTGGCAACCTGGATGTCCCTGTCAACTTTTATGAGACACTACAAGATCAATGTCTATGATTCTGCCGATGCAGCCTTTGGACGCCGTGTTCTGCAGTTAGTCCTGTCGGCGGAGGACGACCCCCCACCCTATATTTAGGGGACACTGCTCTGGGAGGTCCCATACAAGATGTCCTCCACCTCAGAGGGAGAACGACCATTGGTTACTCACCGTGAAGGGTCCTTCTCCTCTGAGGTCTGGAGGACATCTTGGCCCTCCCGGGGTCGTCACACTTCCATGGGTCACCGACTGCATTTGGCCTGTCACAACATACAGAGAGAGTGAGATCAACTTACCTGAAGGTGTTTTCAGAGAGGAACGGCATTCGACTTGCCCTTGCAGTAGCCCTGTTTGCATATACTGCTTAGAAGGAGGTCCCTTCTCTTACCTCTTTCCTCTCGCCTTTTACTTGTCCTGTTACTTCTTGTTAAGATTAATGTTATGCTGTTGTTGTTTTATTTTTGAGTTCTTCCTGTATTATAGTTCTGTACTACATTGCTTTTGGGAGCACCAAAACTGAGCCAGGGGTGACTCCCACCACAGGAAACAGGAAGAAGTTGAACTTAGTCCTGCCTCCCTGAAGATGGATGGGAATCACCCATACAAGATGTCCTCCAGACCTCAGAGGAGAAGGACCCTTCACGGTGAGTAACCAATGGTCGTTCTCTGTTTAGCTCACATGGTGTCCACACAGAAGGAAATCAGATCAAAACACTTGGTCTCAGGATGCGTTTCATTTGTTTGCTTCCTTCTCTGGGTGGTATTTCCATTCTGTGTTACGTGCTGTCAGGGCGCTTGTGACATATGGCGACCCTATGAATTAATGTCCTCCAAAACACCTTATCCTTAACAACCTTGCTCAGCCTTGCCCTTTCTGCTGAGATGAGTCCCTACCAGGGAGGCAGCAGACTCAAGTCGGGACTTAACAGACGCCGCCGTGGGTCTGCTTGTCTGACCTAGATCCTTGTGACCCTTCTCTGTTATTCTCCTTGGGTGTGCCTATGATTAGCCCGGAGTTCTTGTGCCCGCTTTCTGCGGCTGTCCTCGGGTGACCGGCGTCGGATGATGAGGAGCATCCAGGGCTGGGGCTCTGAGCGTTGTGCTGGCAGATGCCCCGAGCAGGGATCGGCCTCCCGCCAGCACTTTCCCTTGCATCAAACACTTTGCAAACCACAGTGTCAGAATCCTTCAGGTACTCATAAATCAGCTTCCTTGGGAAGAACTTTTGCAGGGGGTGGGGTGGGGGAACCAAGGCTCCAAAACTGGAACGCCAAAGTCATTGATAAATACCCCTCCTTCCCCCCCCCTTTAGGCAGAGGAGGGTGCAAAGACCCAAACTCGTTTCTGTTCTTTGATCTGACGTTGCCGGGTGGCGGACTGCTGCTGCCTTGCCTTCCCCCACCAGATCCCTTTGATTCAGGCTTGTAATGTGGCGACATATGCATGGGTTCCCCGCAGTTTTATAAGCCACCATTCTTCCTCCTCTTGGGTTTTCCCCTGGTAGGCTGCTGCGCTGCCCTGCAGATTCACAATGCTAATTAAACCACTTGCTGCAACCCTTGCTGTCTGGGAGAGCGCCCTGGCTGGAAACGCTGCACCCCGAACTCCCAGGGCTACGCTGCCAGGAATAAACAGGTGTGCGTGTTTTTTGCGCAGGCTGCTGTGTCTCCTGTTGGGCTTTATGCAGATCTTGTCTAAGATTAGCATGTTTTTTTAAAAAAATACATATTATCATAGCACCCTGGAGACGGTTTGTTACAGCGAAGGGTGGCTTTGGGGTGTGTCTCGAGCTGTCTGGCGGTTCTGATTATAGATTTGGTTATTAATTAAGAAGCAATACGTATGTTTGATGGCATTTCCAAGCACGTCACATCAGTTCTGGTTTGTCCTCCTTTCCCCGACGGCTGAGTTCTAAAACGAAGGGTGTCGGGAGTTTCAAGGTGTCAGGTGTCTTGGTGCTGTTCCCCTTTGTTCCAGATGTATTGAGTGGGCTTTTTCCCCTAATTTTTAATGTTAATTGCAACCCCCAAACAGAAAAGAAATTAAGAATAACAAAATATAACAGTGGTGGCAAGTCTACAGCGAAGTATCTACAGAAGGTTTCTAGATATCTACAAATATGTCTGTTGCAGTTGTCATCTATATGCCATCCCTTCAAAGGTTGATAAGGTTGTATTGGTTCTCAGTCCATTGTGTTAGTAGAGGTGAGCACTGATTTCCTCCAGTGTTGTAATATCAGTCTTTTAGCAACAGTCAAGCCATTCCTGTCGACCATCGGTTAATCTCCAGGAGACATGCAAATAGCTTAAAAGTACCGAAGCGTTCACAAAGATCAGTGGGAGAGAATGACCGGTTCATAGTCACCCAGATCCTAGTCTGATCACTACACCACAAAGAGACCCAGATAGTCCCCTTCCTCAGGCCGCTGAGAGGTTCCCGGTTCAAATTCTGCTGGTACCAGTCAATGTTCCCTCTAAGCTGTGGAGTCTTGTGAGCAAAAATTCTACTTTGTGAGCTACTGGCATTAAAGTTGTGAGCGAGCAATCTGGCTACTGCATCAGTTAGTTTGCTCTGGAGCCCTCCTTCCTGAGCTAAGGCAAAAATGTGTGAGCTGGAGGCTAAAAAATCTGTGGGCTAGCTCACACTAACTCAGCTTAGAGGGAACACTGGTCCAGTGCTGGTGATCAGGGAGGAGGCTTTTGTGCTCTGCGAATAGGACTGCATATTGGTTCACCAGAGCGCAGCAGCATCTGGAGATGCTGATCCCAGGCAAATTCCTGTACCATTGGCCAAAAGAGCAAGAGAATGTAGCAGTCCTAGGGCATGCCGTTGTCTTTTTTTCTCCTGCATGTTTGTCCTGCCTTTTCTCCCAGAAGGCTCAGGGGTAGCATATCTGTGCAATTCACTGCCAGAGGATGTGGTGATAGCCCCAAGCATAGATGGCTTTAAAAGGGAAGATTCACGGAGGATAACTCTGTCAATGGCTACTAGCCACGGTGATGGAGGGAAACCTCCACCTCCAGAGGCAGTAAACCTCTGAATCCCAGTGCCAGGAGGCATCGATCAGGGGAAGGCGTCAGGCTCTGTGCCCTGCTGCTGGCCCTCCCAAGTAACTAACTGGTTGGACACTGCACGAGACAGGATGCTGCTAGACTAGATGGACCACTGGCCTGATCCAGCAGGGCTTTCATATGTTGTTAATGTACTCTTCTTCCCTCTGCTGCTCACAGTGACTTTACTGAGATCAGTTAAGCTGAGAGCAAGCAACTGGCCCATGGTCACCCAACCAGCTTTGTGATTGAAAGCGGATTTGAAACCATTTCTCCCCAACCCTGCCCTGTGGACACTGACTGCTACATTGCACTCCTCCTGCATCCCTCCATAGAAAAGCTATTTCCCAGCTTTCCATCCTGTTGTCCCAGCCTTCCATCACCTTCTGGCATGACAGAGAAATAGGTCCCAGGACCAGTGTTCCCTCTAAGCTGAGTTAGTATGAGCTAGCTCACAGTTTTTTAGTCTCCGGCTCACACATTTTTGTCTTAGCTCAGGAAGGATGGCTTCAGAGCAAACTAATGTATGCAATAGCCAAATCACTTGCTCACAACTTTAATGCCAGTCGCTCACAAAGTAGAATTTTTGCACACAAAACTCCACAACTTAGAGGGAACATTGCCCAGGACAGGACTTTGCAGAATTGGACTGGCTTGGTTCTCGGGCCTTCCCAAAGAATGAAGGGAAATGTCCTGCAGCCCACTCCTCACTGCAGACATAGGGATCAGCAGAGGCAGATTCAGCCCCCATCCCATCGCTCAAAGGGTGCCTCTCTTGTTTTCCTGTATCAGTGAACGTCTGCTAACTGTTTCTACAGGGAGACTTGTCACCGTGGGCAGAAGACATTCCCACTAATCCAACACGGCGAGTTCTCTATATTTTTAAGTAATGTAGGAGAGAAGGACTGGAACCCTGGCATCCCACCCCCTTCTCCCTCCCACCTGTCAGAACTTGACGGGTCTTTTGCTGGTTCCGGGATAATCAGAGCTAAAAATATCAACATTCTTCGTCAAGGTAACTCCGCTTCTGTGCCAAGAGGAGCTGCATAAATTATGCAGATTAAGCAAACATGCATATGTTTGCTTGCTTTGCATAATTTATTTTGCTTCTGACTGTGAGCTGGAGCACAGAACAATGCAGATGCCAGCGCCTCACCCCATGACAGGAAAACCTACCTAGCTGACCCCCCCTCCCTCCATGGGGGGAGTTTGGAGGTAGACACTTTCCCATCTCACTGGAGGCCTACAGTACCCTCCTTCAGCAGAGATGACACCTATCCGAGTTCCCTGAAATCAGGGGGCTTAGAAGGCGGCAACTCTGCTAAGACGACGCTGTGAAGGACCCCCGAGGACGCTGTTAAGGTTCCCCGAGGTCGAGAACCTGCACCCGGATCGAAGGACACACGTCGTTGTCCCTTCGCGTCCGTCCGGGCCTGACGATCAGGACCAATCTCCGATGCCCCTCCAGCCTCCGCACTGGGATCAACGCCAATGGCAATCAATGCTCCCTCTAAGTTGTGGAGTCTTGTGAGCAGAAATTCTACTTTGTGAGCGACTGGCATTAAAGTTGTGAGCGAGTGATTTGGCTACTGCATAAATTAGTTTGCTCTGGAGTCATCCTTCCTGAGCGAAGGCAAAAACGTGTGAGCCGGAGGCTAAAATACTGTGAGCTAGCTCACACTAACTCAGCTTAGAGGGAACACTGATGGCAATATCTGCATGGGGCTTATCCTTTCCCAGGATCGATGCCATGGCTCCCCCCATGTCCGCCCATGGAGTGGGATCACCAGTCCTCATCATCCCAACTCTCTCGGTATCGAGACTCCTCTCCAACACTGAAGTTCATTAAACCGTCGCAGTCAAAGCCGATAGCCAAAGACTCTGTCTTCCACCCGTTGGCGCCGAAGCAGCTTGCGGCACCTACGGAGCTACTGCCATCGACACCGATCCTGCAGGCATCGTTTGTTGAACCCTCGGATCACTGCAGTTCTTCCAATTCCCAGTCGGATGAGGATAGCCCTCATCCACCGTTGGAACCGTCCCCACCGCAACAAGTCAGGGATGACCTCCCAATCTCTCCGTCTTAAGACGTCAAGTCTTATGGGGACTTTGTAAAACGAATGGCAGATAAGTTGGCTTTGCCCACCATCCAATCTCCTCCGACTGTCATGGACTCAGTCGTCGACATCGTCCAAATGGGCACTTCGACATCGATCGCCCTTCCCATGACTTTGGTCCTTCTGAAAACAGGCAAGGATCCCTGGGCTCATCCTTCATCTGTTCCAGTCTCCAGTAAACGGCTGGATCATATGTACAAGATTCAGGAGTCAGGAGCGGAATTCTTTTTCACCCATCCGAAGCTGAATTCTCTTGTGGTGACGTCGTCCACCAAGGGCAAGAGTAGCCATTCTGCACCTTCTGACAAGGAAGGAAGGAAGCTTGACTCCTTCGGCAGAAAGTTCTACACCACAGGAGCAATGGGGATTAAGACATTCAACTATGCCACCTGTATGGGGCATTATCAGTTTGCTCTGTGGGAGCAAATGTCAGAATTTATCGCGACCCTCCCTGATGATAGCAGTCATCACGCTAGACGCATCCAGAAAGAAGGTATGCTTTTGGCAAAGCATCAGCTGAATGTCTCCAAGCACACCCTGGATGTAGCGGCTAAGACCCTCACTTCTTTGGTCACCCTGTGTCGGCATGCCTGGCTACGCTCCTCTGCCTTACAGCCAGATACCAAAGCCATCATTGAAGACCTCCCCTTTGATTGCGCTGGACTCTTCAGTTCCACTACTGATGCAGTACTTCAAGAGCTCGACGGTCTCACCTTCCACCAAGCCTAGCAAAGGAAAACCTTGGACCAAGCAATGGTCCCAGAGACCCACGTCTAAATCTCCTTCCGAGTCACACTGGCAAAGATCTCCGAGCAGTTCCTCTCACCCTTATGGGGGGAAAAGCAAATTCACGTCGACTTCCCAATCTTGACCCAAGGCCCTAGAACTCCTAAGCAGAGTCTTTGACTCCAACCCTGTCGTCACGTCCCCTACCCGCTTGTCTCCCTTCCTGTTAGACTGGAAACTCATAACCTCGGACCGATGGGTCCTCTCCATAATTGAGGCGGGATACCTCATAGAGTTTTCCCAAATCACCACCACCACTCACGTCGTTGTCACATCACCTTCAGTCGTCTTTCTCGAAGAAGTTCAGACTCTTCTCCAAAAAGATGCCATAGAGCCGGTGCCAGTAGCCCAACTCCACATGGGCTTCTACTCTCGCTACTTCACGGTACCGAAAAAAGACGGGGGCCTCCGTCCCATCATGGACCTCAGGCGCCTAAACCACTTTATCATCTACAAAAAGTTCCAGATGACAACGTTACAGACCATCCTTCCACTCCTGAACCCGGGACGTGGATGGTAACACTGGATCTCAAAGACACTTATTTTCACATCTCTATTCATCCCACCCACCGTCTCTTCCTCCGTTTTGCGGTAGGCAGCAGACATTTCCAATAGAAAGCCCGTTTGGGCTATCTACGGCCCCTCGGGTCTTTACGAAGGTAATGGTGGTCATAGTGGCATACCTCTGTTTGAAGGGCGTTCAAGTCTTTCCCTAATCAGATGACTGGTTACTGGTAGCAGACTCAGAGTCGTCACTGTGCACCCATGTCGACCTAACCTTGACCATCTTAGAATCTCTAGGCATCAAGGTCAATCTGAAAAAGTCGATGCTCCTACCTACCACAAGACTACAGTTTATAAGAGCCATCCTAGACTCTGTCACGTGCAAGGCTTTCCTCCCTCCTCAGAGAGCGAAGGACATTGTTGATCTTGTGACTCTCCTACACCGTACAGGAAGTGCCACAGCAAAGCAAATCCAGCAGCTGCTGGGCCTGATGGCTGCCACTACCAGTGTCATTGTTTTCGCCAGACTATGCATGCGACCTTTGCAGCTGTGGTTTGTCCAGAAGTTTCATCCATAGCGACGATCCCAGTCCCTTCGTCTCATCTTCCCACCGACTGTAAGGGACTCTATGCTACGGTGGGCAGACCCTGTGAATCTCCTGACGGAAGGTCCGTTCCATCCTCCCACCGCAGCACTCACGTTGACAACAGATGGGGGGCACATCTCAAGGGACTTTGTGTCGGGAACCACATGTAGCCCATCAGCACATCAATTTTCTCAAATTACTGGCAGTGCAGTATGCACTCAGATCGTTACGTCACCTTGTGACCCAGCTGGTGATTACTGTCCTTACAGACAACGCCATGGCCCTGTGTTATATCAACAGACAGGGAGGCACGATATCCAGGGGGCTATGTCAGCTAGCCCTGGAGATTTGGAACGACTGCCAGTCATGGAACATGTTCTTGAGAGCTGCCCACCTTCTGGGAACTCTGAACATTCAAGTGGACTTCCTGAGCAGAGGAGGTGCATTGGGGCACGAGTGGGAACTCAATTGGAGTTATCTCCACCCGATTTTTCACCTGTGGGGCTTTTCAGAGGTGGATGTGTTCGCAACATGTTACAACAAGAAGTGCTGTCTATTCTGCTCCAGAGCGGGGGCCTATCCTCTGTCCCTAGGCAACTGTCTCCTTGTCCCGTGGTCACACATGTACGTGTTTCTCTTCTCTCCAATTTCTCTGATCTCAAGAGTACTCGGCAAAATACTGCAGGAGAAGCCTCATTGTCTTCTGGTGACTCCTTGGGCCCCCCGGTAACACTGGTTCCCCATTCCGCTCCACCTATCCAAGGGCTCCTTCATCCATTTCTCCCCAGCCGTGGATCTCCTCCTTGCAGGGAAGGGACAGATACTGCATCACGACGTGCAGCATCTCAAACTCACAGCTTGGAGGATCCTCTCCTCACGTTTAGGGACAGAATAGATCTTGTCCTGCTGAACTGTCGGAAACCTTCTACACGAGTTTCCTACCTGAGAAAGTGGATGAAATTCCTATCTTACCTTACTTCGTTGGGATTGCCACCATCCCCTTTGCACCTGATGGCGATCTTTAGTTTTTTGTTGTCCCACCTAGATCTGGGCCTCAGTTGTGCTTCGTTGAAAGTCTATTTGGTGGCAATTTCGGCTAACCATTCACCAATTGATGGTCACTCCGTTTTCTCCCACCCACAGACCAAGACGTTTCTTAAGGGCCTGACCCACCCCTTTCCGCCATCGCATGGCCCCACGCCAGCATGGGACCTACCCATGGAGCTTACGAGACTTATGGACAGACCCTTTGAGCCGATGGCTACTTGTAGTCTGTAATTGTTATCGTGGAAGACAGCCCTTTTAATCGCGGTCACCTCCACCAGAAGGATGAGCGAGCTCCATCTGTGCTTCGATGTGACCCTCCGTACTTGAGTTTTCATCATAATGGGGTCACGTTGGCCCCAGATGTTTCTTTCTCACCAAAAGTAGTTTCTGAGTTTCATCTGCAGGCTGACATTGTCCTCCTAGCATTCTTCCCGTCTCCTATGACCAATGAAGAATGCCGACTCCACTCGTTGGACGTTAAGAGAACTCTGCTCTTCTATCTGAATCGAACTCAGCCTTTTAGAAAATTGCCAGCCCTGTTTGTCTCTTATGCTCTTCCCTCTCAGGGGAGGAAGCTGTCATCCCAACGTTTATCCAAGTGAATTGTGGAGACTATTAAGTTATGCTACACGTTAGCTAAGAAGCCGCTCCTGGGTCCGCTAAGAGCTTATTCCACCCGGGCAGTGGCAACATCCACAGCCTTCCTGCGAGGTGCGTCACTAGAAGATACCTGCAACGCAGCGACTTAGGCCACACTGCACACATTTGTGAAGCACTACGCCCTAGACGTACATCTTCATCAGCGTTCAGCAGTAGGACGAGCGGTGTTGCAGGCGGCACAGATTTAGGACCTCGGCCCCCTCCTCCAGGTAGGTGTGTACTGCTTGCTAGTCTCCCAGAGGTGTGATGCATAGAGACTATGAAGAAGATAAACAGGTTGCTTACCTGTAACGGATGATCTTCGAGTGGTCATCTGTGCATTCACACCACCTGCCCTCCTTCCCCTCTGCTTTCGGTCCTGTCCTTTCTTTGGAGACTGAGGGCAGCAGTCAGAAGGAACTGGCGGGATCCTCGTGCCCTCCCCCTAGTCACGCGCAGTGGAGCCCGGCACGTGAGCAAGGAAGAAGAAGAGATTGGATTTATACCCCGCCCTTCACTACCCAAAGGTGTCTCAGAGCGGCTTACAAACTCCTCTCCCTTCCCCTCCCCACAACAGACACCCTGTGAGGTAGGCGGGGCTGAGAGAGCTCTGAGAGAAACTGCTCTTTTTCAAGGACAGTTCTTATCAGAACTACGGTTTGCCCAAGGTCATCCAGTCAGGTGCAAGTGGAGGAGTGGGGAATCAAACCCGGTTCTCCCATATTAGAGTCCGCGCACTTAACCACTACACCAAACTGACTCTCGGGTGCGAAATCCCTTTTGCTTTCCATTATACCAATCGGGGTTGGCGCAGGCGTACTATATCCCAGAGGTTTGAATGCACAGATGACCACTCGAAGATCGTCAGTTACAGGTAAGCAACCTGTTTTTTTGCTGTGAGGTTGGCCTGATGTACTATTTTAGCGTTCCACTTCTCAGAAAACTGGTATGGGAGTAATTGGCGGGCTCTCTGGCTTTATTTGCACAGCGATAGCTACAAGGAAAGTACTGAAGCAGGAAAAACAAATACATTATTCATTTGAACCTTCGATCCCAAGCCATTACCTTGATATTTTCCTATTTATACCTGTTTGTGACTATGCGCGCAGGTCTATTTTCGGCACGCCGGCTACCCAGGCTTTCTAATCTTGACGTTGTAATGTCTGAAAGCAGGTGGCTTGTGACCCAAGCAGGTTGTACGTCCGTACTATGATTCAGACAGAAGAAAACATTGCTGTTGTTGTTTTTTCCACAAGCACATCACGGTTTGTACCTGTAATGGAGAAACAGTTGTAGAAGGGATGCCCGGAAACTCAGCAATCTATGGAAGGATCTGACAGTTTGTGGAATTAGAGGAAGCTGAAAGGTCATCCAGGCTTATCATGAGCTACTCCTCCAAGGCAGGAAAGCCCCAGTGTAAAGGGGGATAACCCCCCCCCCTTTTATCACGTCTCTCCCCTGCTTTACTATATTATAATTTTAATGGGGGGAAATTGTTCTGTTGGTGAGAGATTGATGTTTGTGGTTTAATGATGAGAATGATTAGAAGATAAGCTACCTTTCTCATTTATACTATATTTAGGACATTCATTACTTGCTATATTTAGTAGCTCTTTTTATAAGAACTGTAGAGAATATCCTTTTTTAAAAATTCTAATGAACTTTGTGAATTTCCTGCATTGTGCAGGGGGTTGGATTAGATGACCCTGGAGGTCCCTTCCAGCTCTATGATTCTGTGCCCATTCAGGAAGTTTACCTGAGGGAAACTCTTTGAGTGGTATTTGGCCCATGAGAACTTGGTGTACTGTATTGTTACTCGCAGGAAACTCTGTGTGATTCAAAGACTACCTCCCATTGGTTGTTGCTTGGTTTGGCATTCAGGTTAACCTGATCGCATCAGATCTTAGAAGCTAAGCAGGGTCAGCCTGGGCTAGTATTTGGATGGGAGACCTCCAAGGAATACCGGGGTCATGTCACAGAGGGAGGCAATGGGAAACTATCTCTGTTTGTCTCTTGGCACAAAAACCCTATGGGGTTGCCATAAGTCCCCGGTGACTTAACAGCACTTCCCACCACCCTTGGTTGCTAGGAAGAGGACCGGTCACAAAACAACTCAGTCCCGTCACAAAATATTTGGCAGCTCCAAGCCAAGAGTCCTCTTGTCATAGAGGCAGCCGTTTCCAAACAACAGCTCCCTGCCGGCACAAGGATGATGCCTCCCGGGCTCTGGTGAAGCTACCTGCTTGGGGAAAGCCCAAAGTGGCTATCTGCTTAGTGAGGAGATGCTTTGGGGGGAAGGTGCAAGTGGGTGCCAAGGAATGCATCAGCGGGTGCCCAGAAACACATCAGCAGGTGCCCTGGCACCCACGGGACCCCTGTTGGGGATCTCTGGCTTATGCTAAAACAATTGCCAGCAAGACTCTCCATCTAATCCATCCACTGTACCTTCTAGAAGAGCAAGCATGGGAAACTACAGATACATAGGAATGGAAAAGTCCAGCAAAAGAAGCCGTCTTGGGATGTCTCGTCCCCAAGGTTCTGTTGACATTTATAACAGTAAACATTGTAAAATGTATACTGTTTATCAGCTTTGTGGAAGCTGCCCTGAGCCCGCCTTGGTGGGGAGGGCGGGGTAAAAGTTAAATAAATAAATAAATAAATAAATAAAATAACTTTATTCCTTCCCCCAACCCCCCATTGTTAACTGATCTCAAGTGCACAGAACTTAAACAAGCCACTTAGCCTGGGTCTGCAAAATATTTCTTTGCATATTTACTGCATTGGTCTCCTTCCTTTCTCCCCATGGGAGCCCAAAGCAAGCACTGACCACTACACCCGATGAGCTCTTGTCAAGGAAGACAGTATGCAAAGTTTAAAAAATAAATAATAACAGCACGAACAAGTCTGGGAGAGACTTTTGCCAACAGGAGAAATATTGAAACGTTCGCCAGTCAATATTCCGGATCGGTGGCTCGTTTATATTTCATTGTAGAAGACTTCTGAAAAGATATATTTCTTTATTTCTACTGTAAACTGATGAAAAGATATATCTGATGAAGACTTTGAAACGATGGCATAAACCGGAAGCCATGTCATAGATAACTCACGCCTTCAGTATCGAGAATCTTTGGAATTATTATATTTAACCACATTGAGTTCATGATTTCATCCTGAGCTTCTGCAGGCGTCCTGGGTGTGAGAGAGAGCAAGACGGAACGCCAGCGCTAGTGGCACGTTTCCTGCGTAACGTGACGGGCGAGAGCCGCTCCTCCGAACGTAGCTAATCCTCCTCCTGAGAAGCACGAACGTCAAGGTCAAGACTCTTAAACTTGATCCAGGGGATAGTATTTCCCATCCCCTCGAAAGGATCGGGGCAGGCAGGGTTGGGGGCGGGGCAGGATTCCCTTACATGCGAAAAAGCAGAGAAGGGGAACCCATCGGGCAGCTTTGCCCACCGCATTCACCTCTGAAGAGCACAGATTGGGGGAGGGTAACCTGAAACTCAAACCACTGTGCTCCTGGTCAGCAGGTTCCACTCTCCTTTGGCACTGTTCCCCGCAGGGGGCCTTCATCAGAATGGCTTAATGAACTGTTCCGTAGCAGCAGCAGCTGTGGGTGTCGCTTGCAGAACGTGCTGTGCATATACTCTGCGGGGGTGCGCGCACACATACGCACGTTCTGAACCTTGCAGCGTATGTAAATGATGCACCGTAATCCGTATATATTGGCTTGCTGTGCATTAATCATTTCCCTGTTGATGGGGAGGAGTGAAAAACCCACAGCAATGCAGGTTATGGGGGGAAAAAACCCGACTACTGGGAAATCCTTTTTGGTTCCCCTTGGATTTCTGTTATGTCACCAGAGATTGAGGAAAGGGGTACTGGCAAGGATTTCCCAGTCCTCCCAGTAGGTCTGTTCCTTCATCATTGCCATGAATTTGAAGGTAGGTGTCGTTTTTCAGGGCCAGAAACTTGTCCTTTCATAAAAATGAAGGCCGCTATGTGGAGGTGGTTCTTTCCCATGTTCCCTTTTCCCCAGCAGCCCTCCACCTCCAAGCTCCTGAAAGTTGTCAAACAAGCTCGAGCATGTCCAGAAGAGGGCAACCAGGATGGTGAGAGGGTTGGAATCCAAGTCTTGAGTTGAGTATGTTTAGCCTGGGAAAGAGAAGGCTTAGAGGATTGCAGTCTTCAAGTATTTGAAGGGCTGTCATGTAGAAGATGGAGCGGATCTATTCTCTCTTGCTCCGGATTGCAAGACTAGATCTAATGGGTGAAAATTACAAGGGAGCCGATACCGGCTAAATATCAGGAGAAACTTCCTAACTGTAAGAGTGGTTGAGCAGTGGAACAGTCTGCCTTGGGAGGTGGTGGATGCTCCTTCACTGGACGTTTTCAAGCGGAGGCTGGACCACCATCTTTCCGGTATGCTGTAGGGCTATCTTTCAGCTAGCTATGCTCCTGCAGAGTGCAGGGGGTTGGACTAGATGACCTGCAAGGTCCCTTCCAGCTCTAACATTCTATGATTCTATGATTGAGAGGCCCGATGAAAAGCCATGTAACACAGTTGGCTGTAGTGAAGAGGAGGCCTTACCTGCCTGTTGCACCATCAGAAGCAACACTGGCAAGAGGGGCAGATTTCCTGGTCTCACGCTTGGGGGGGGGGGGGTTACAGGGACTTCTGAAGGAAAAGGAAAGCAGTCTCCTCTTTGGTGGTGCAGAGTGTCCAACCAAATGTCGTTGCGAGGATTCTTTTGTAAATAAGGAGTGAGCATTCAGATGCAAGTTTCTAACCTCCCGCAATCTGACGTAGTGCAGTGTAGCGACACATATAAACACCTAGGGCTGCTGATCTTGTGCAGAAGCCACCAATAGCCACTGGAGTAGATCTTCCCGTCTAATACTGGCAAGAACTTGCATTGGCTTGAAAGGGGCTTGGGGGGAAAGTCTTTAAAGAAAGCAATGGGGCCAGAGTTGGCCACCCAGAGGAACTGGCCGGCCATTCTGTGAGACAGGATGCTGGACTAGATGGGCTGTTTGTCCGATCCAGCAGGGGTCTTCTCTTGAGATGCGGTAGCCCCTTTCCCTTTCGCCTCCGACAACATGATTGCTGCTAGTGGTTCAAGATCAGGCTGCCAATTTTCTAAGAGTATTTGGTAATGAAAATAAATGTGGTTTGTGTTTTTTTAAATGTAGTGTTATGGCTCTTATCAGTTCACTGGTCTGTCAGAAGAAGCCAATTCTAGCAAAGAGCTTGGTAACATCAAAGCCATCGAGGAGTTAATATCTTTCAACGGATGTTCGATGAATGTGTTCAGGGTGTGAGCAGGAGAAAAATCAAGTTCTCCTTTAACAAAGATTTCTCCATTTGGCAGCTGTGCATACTTTTCTCTTCCTCCGTAATAAACAGTGATATGAACTGCTATGTGAGCACATGCCTTCAGAATCTCTGTTGTAATCATTTATGGCCATCATCTGCACTTCTTACCCCAGACTGGAACCAGTTGTAGCTTAACTTCTCCACTGAGACAGCACCCCAGGGTTTTCTACGATGTTTTGGAATTTCGTGAGAGTTCAGCGTTATAAGCCTGCCCAGTATTTGGTATGCAATGTAACAGGGGCTTTTTTTGTAGAAAAAGCCCAGCAGGAACTCATTAGCATAATAGGCCACACCCAACAGCAGGAACGCATTAGCATATTAGGCCACACCTCTGACAGCGCAACTCATTAGCCTATTAGGCCACACCTCCATGTTACCAGAAGTGTGCTCATCCAGCCACACCTTTTGCTTCTTATTCTGTTTACCTTGTTTGTTGTCAAAACCCGGGGCTTTTTTGTAGCAGGAACTCCTTTGCATGTTTGGCCACACACCCCTAATGTAGCCAATCCTAATGTGTTTGTGCTGTTGGGTGTGGCCTATTATGCTAATGAGTTCCTGCTGGGCGTGGCCAACTTGGGAGCCAGCCGGAACTCCGTTCCCATGCGCTCCTGCCCAAAAATAGCCCTGCAATGTAACAAGCTGGGGTAATGTAGCTTCATAAGAGAGTAAGCTGGGGACATCCTCATGAGCCATGCTCTTACTGAAGGCAAACCATTGTTCTCTCACCTTCATCTCCCCAGCTGCAATGTGGACTTACAGGGTTGTTGTAAGAATCAGGAGAGGATGCCATCAAGACATCATAGATGTTTCTTTTATGGGCCTGGGAGGTCCTAGGTTTGATCCCTGGTCCTTCCAAACCCCAAGGAGCAGAACTAGGGAAAAAACTAGGCCAGGGATTCTGGTATTGAAGTGCACTAAGATACATATCTGCATTCTATATACTTGTATTAGTAGTACTGAGTCAGTCAGTCAAATAATTTATTGTATACAGCCATAGGCCATTACAAATTGAGAAGCCACAAAATACAGTGATAAATAAAACCATAAAACCAGAATATAAAAAATTGTGATTAAAACAGATTAAAATTTAACAGACTACATTTTCAAGAAACCGCCCTCAACAATACCCTCCCAGACTTTAACTTCTTTGCTGCAAAGGCAAACAGAGAAACTCTGTAGGATACATATGCATCATTATTGGATAGCAGGAATACAATGTTGTGGTGTACATAATATGAGTTTAGTATATAACGGGCAAAATCTCCCTTATATATAAAAGCCGAATGGTGGTGGCACTTCTCTAGAACATTGCACATGCTCCGGAATTGGTTGGTGCCCTGGTATGTCACTCAGAATATGTCCCTATACACTGGCTGCTTTGACTGTGACTTGACTCCAACATTCTAAACAGTTTGCTGTTCTGAGGTAAAATGTGTCCAATCTCCAGGTGAGGGCTGGATATCACTCAGAATTACAACTGCTCTCCAGATGGCAGAGATCAGTTCCCCTGGAGAAAATAGTGGGCTCTGTATCCTTATGTGCTGCTGAGGTGGCCCCCGTATGACAGCCAATGTGACGTAGCAATCAGGGCTTCAGAGCACGGGAGAAGCTGCAAGTGTGGGGGTGTGCAAAGCTGAAGAATGAGATGGAAATAAAGGTAGGTTGATGATTGGCTTGGCAGGAGATAGGGTTGCCAACTCCAGGTGGGAAATTCCTGGAGATGTGAGGGATGGAGCCTGGAGAGGGTGAGGTTTCAGGAGGTGTGGGACCTCGGACAAGTACAAAGCCATAGACTCCCCCCTCCAAACCAACCATTCCCTTCTGGGGAACCATCGTTGCCAATCTCCAGGTGAGGGCTGGAGATCACTCAAAATTACAACTGTTCTTTAGGTAGCAGAGATCAGTTCCTCTAGAGAAAATGGTGGACTCAGTATCATTATACCCTGCTGAGGTCGCCACAGCAAATTGACACTGAGTGTCCAAGGCCGGGGCACCTGCCCAGAGCCTCTTTCTAGAGGCCGTTGTCTTTATTTCCACAACAGGCCTTTTTTCTAGTAAGATATAATGGGGTAAGTCCTCTTGTGTAAGTGATCCACAGACACGTTGGTCCAATGATATTTGAAGAAAGCAGCCAGTCAGAACAGCCGGCAGCATAGTTTGAAAACAAAGTGATATAAAGGTCATCCTAAGAGTGTGGTTGGAGATGTTGGTCAATTGTAGTATTGAGCATTTTCACACAGGAGAGCCTTGGTGTCATGGATCAGGGGGGGCACTTTGCATAATTTATTCCAGTTTTGCTAAATGTTGGCGAAGGAGGGACCTGAAGTCCTGCCTGCCATTATTGCAAATCCTAGTTAGACGCATATTTGGTCTTTTGAAATTTTAGCTGGGGTTTTCCACATGCTTTCAGACATTCTTTCACTGCTATATTGGGTAGACACGCATTAAAAAACAATAATTTAGAATGCTGAATTCTTCCACCACTCTGTGCTTCCCTATAATCTCAGCATATTCACAGATATGTATGTAACAACCCCCCATCCCTTTTTTTCTGACTTCAGTTCTGAATTCTTCCCCAGTAATACTGTAGCATGCAGATGACATAGTGCTGATTTTGGATTGGACTGCTGCACCTCCAAGGAAGGTCTGGGAACTGAGTAACTTGCTGTGAATTATATAGTAAGGCAAAAGGAATTGTCGGTTGGGAAATCAGCTCTCAATGGCTTTCACGTTGAATAGGTCAAAATTTTTAAAATATCTTGGGCTTACAATTCAGTGAGAAGCGTTCCTGGGCAGACTCTCTGCTAGTCTCCAAAATATCCTAACTTCCACCTGTGGCAAAGGTGTGCATCTATTGTGGCCCTGCAATCACACAGGAATGCTCTGGTAATGTTTAGGGGGAGAATTGTGGGGGGAATTAATTATTTTGATGCCGTAGAAATTGTTCAGAACTTTTTTCTAAAGAGTAATTGTGCCTCTTGTGGTATACCCCCTTCCTGTGTTAATGTGAGCAGAAGTTGGTCTTCCGTCTACTAAAAGTTCTGATTTGTACACAAGACATGATTGTGTCGTAATGAGAATACTAAAGAAGTATTTTGGGATATCTTATTTTGTATTCAGCGAGGTGGTGCGACAGCAATTTGCACACATTTACTGTGACCAGCTGAGTCGACAGCAATGAGTGGAAATAAATTGAAAGGATGTTCTGCTAGACTGGGAGATGATTTATAACACCACAATTTGCGAAATAGTGCTATCTTCTAAAACATGACCACACCTTAGTTCAGTTGCTTCTGCAACCCCATGGCTCATCTCTCTGTAGAAAAATTCCACCAATCTCTGCTTTCAGTCACCACCTGCAGTGTACAGAGAAAGTAGGTAGACCATCATGCCAATAACCCATCACCTTTACTTTTTAGCTATGGAGCCACTGAGACGTTTTTTCCATCACATGCTGCATCATCCCCTGCATGGAAGACCCAGGAGAAGGCTTGTTGCTGATTTGTAGAGAAGATTTAATGGTGGAATGATAAGGCTGGCTACCATCCTTCCTATCAGGGTAAGTTTACAGAACATCACTGCCCATTTTGCTTTGGTGGACCAGAAAGTTGGGGGAGAAGCTGTACAGTGGTTTTTTGTCCCTTGCTGCTGTGGCGGAGAATTTCTTGAGAGACAACTTGAAAAATAGCTTTGTATGTATAAGGATACTTTGCCTCTTGTGAGCTGATTCTCAATCTTGAGGCATGTACATGTTCGTGCGTTTGGTCCATTGATATTCCAAAAATAGTGACGCTGTCATATTGGGGAAGTAGGGCTGCCAAATCGGGCCGGGGGGCGGGAAATCCCCCGCTTCCGCTGCCCGAGTTCCGGCGCAGGGGAATTCCGGCCCGGGGGGAACCCCACCCCCCAAGCTGCGTCACCGGAGGTGACGCAGCCATGTTGCTGACGTTGGGGGCGTGGCTGAGCTCGTCGGAGGGGAAAACCATATGGTTTTCCCCTCCGACGAGCCCAGCCACGCCCCCAACGTCAGCACGTCGCCCGTCACTTCCGGCAACGTGCTGCCGGCGCGCGCGCTCCGTCGAGCAACTCCCGGACTCCGAGGACGCTACCCCGCCGAGAGGGGTAAGAAGAGTTGGCAACCCTATGGGGAAGTCAAGTGATTGTACAGATGGTTTCAGCGAATAAAATGGATGTGACTGGAGAGTATGTTTGTAATCCCTATTCTAGGAGAGAAGAGGTAAACAGAATTACCCCACTCCCATTAATAGATTTTCAAAAGAAGAAAGCCAATGGACGCTTCAAGATAATTGAAGAGAGACCTCTGATAGAACCCCCAGTGATACTAATTAGGTTTCCAAATATTTTTTCCCCATGTTTATTTTCATATTTTCAAAAAATTACAAAACATTTCTTTTTGCAAGATTACATTAACAACATACATTTCTAGAGTCCATACTTCTGTTATACATTCAGAATATATTTCCCCCCTCACATATTAAGCTGATGTATGCTTTATCCATTTATATACCCTTATCCATCTCTTATTTTGTATTTTGTCATCTTGACCCTGTAACATTAAACTCAAATTGTCCATTTGAGCCAACTCCAAAAGTTTACTTGCAAAGTCCTCTTTAGAGGGTATTTTATCCATTTTCCAATTTTTTGCCAATAAAATACGTGCCGCAGTTATAATATATACTAATAAATATTCGTCTTGTATTGAGTATCCCTTTGTGATTATATTCAGGAGATAAATTTCAGGTTTCCAAACATTTTAAAAGTTTAGGGGAACACTGGTCAGAAGGGACTTTACCTGTTAGCCAGCAATGTGGCTGCTTGTTTTAAAAAGAGGGACTAAGCCCAGTACACCCCGCTTTAATAACATGAGAGCCAGTGTCGTGTAGTGGTTAAGAGCAGACCTGGGTTCAAATCCTCACTTGGGCCATGTATGCTCACTAGGTGACCTTGGGCAAGCAACACTCAGCCTAACCTACCTCACAGGGTTGTTGTGTGGAGAAAACGCTGGGCAGCAGAATGACGTTAGCCGCTTGGGTCCCCATTGGGGAGAAAGGCGGGACACAGATGAATTAAATAGACAAACAAACATGGGAGTACAACATTTGGCGACATATTGATTGGATGGAGGGGAAGCTAGTGTAATGGTTGACAACTAATGACCAACTCCAGTTGTGTCTTGAGCCTGTCATTCGCATTTTGGTGATACAAAGTGGCCCCCAACCTGGACCAGCTGGGTTCTTGAAACAGTCATGCCTTAATGGTAGGGCAACTGCCTTACATGCAGAAGCTCCCAGGTTCGATCCCCAGCACCCCCACTTAAAAGGTTCAGGTAGTAGGTGATGTGAAAGATGACCCCAGAGAGCTACTGACCTTGATAGACTGCTTTTGTATAAGACAGCTTCAATTACAGTGTAAATTTAACATGTGCCAAATTGCTCTCAAGAAGGGTAGGCTTGTAATCATGAAAGCAACAAGCAAGATACAAAGGTTAGGGCTATGCATAAACTGAAATATGTGAGGGTTTTCACCCCCAGCGCGCCATATGAACTCCTGAGAACTTTTACCTATCTGTAATTGCAAAAAATCAAATTAGGTTTCTAGTCCTCTGATCGCCAAGGAAAGCTGGAGGACAGGTGAGGATTGACTGTAGGCAGCTCAGGAATCAGAGCTTCCCAGTGGTCAGTTGGTAAAGTGACCAGTTCAAGACCGGAATCAGTTTGGCCCTCACTATTGCATCAGATCAGAGTGTTACTACTGTTTCTCTAGTTGGTCCCAGTGCTCCCTCTAAGCTGAGTTAGTGTGAGCCAGCTCAGTTTTTTAGCCTTCGGCTCAATCATTTTTGTCTTGCCTCAGGAAGGATGGCTCCAGAGCAAACTAATTTATGCAGTAGCCAAATAGCTCGCTCACAACTTTCATGCCGGGAGCTCACAAATTAGGATTTTTGCTCACAAGACTCCACAGCTTACAGGGAGCATTGGTTGGTCCCCAGTCACTCTTTAGCACAAGCAAATAAATTACCTTGCTCCTTCATGGCATGCTCTGCTCCAGCCTACCATATGTTTGAGCCTGATATAGATTCTTATCTGGCAGGGCTAAAATTACCCAGTGAAGGATGACATTTCTTATCAAGGGCTTTGCTGAATCAGAGAAAAGGCGGGAGGGGAGAACCGGGTACCCATCTCCACGGAGATCAGTTGCCAAAGGGGCCCTTTTGTTAGGCAGCGAAGCTTGGACTTTGCCAGCAGTATGTTGGAGGAGACAGGGAAGACAATGGGGCGGGGGGGAGGTTAGGATTAGCAGGATCCAGCAGGCTTAGATTGACAGCAGGGATTTGTAAAAGCTGTTCTGTAACTGCATTGGACGGTCAAAAGAAATTCAGGGTTTTTTTCCTCTGTGCCCAGTGCCCTTTTGACTTAAACACTTCAAGCATTACACTGAGTTGGTTCTTGGGGCTTTGGACTGCTCGGGTTTGGAGACTCTTCCTCACTGCTAGCAGTGCTCCCTCTGCGCTGTGGAGTCTTGTGAGCAAAAAATCTACTTTGTGAACTACTGGAATTAAAGTAGTTTGGTGTAGTGGTTAAGTGCGCAGACTCTAATCTGGGAGAACCGGGTTTGATTCCCCACTCCTCCACTTGCAGCTGCTGGATGACCTTGGGCAAGCCATAGTTCTGACAAGGGCTGTCCTTGAAAAGGCAGTCCTCGAAAGAGCTCTCTCAGCCCCACCTACCTCACAGGGTGTCTGTTGTGGGGAGGGGAAGGGAAAGGAGTTTGTAAGCCACTCTGAGACTCCGAGTCAAGAGCGGGGCATAGGTCCAATCTCCTCCTCCTTCTTCTCCTTCTCCTTCTTTGTGTTTGGTGTAGTGGTTAAGTGCGCGGACTCTAATCTGGGAGAACTGGGTTTGATTCCCCACTCCTCCACTTGCATCTGGCTGGATGACCTTGGGCAAGCCGTAGTTCTGATAAGAGTTGTTCTTGAAAAAGAGCAGTTTCTCTCAGAGCTCTCTCAGCCCCACCTACCTCACAGGGTATCTGTTGTGGGGAGGGGAAGGGAAAGGAGTTTGCAAGCTGCTCTGGGACACTTTTGGGTAGTGAAGGGCGGGGTATAAATCTAGGGGGACTGCTAGGGGTCTTCTTCCCTTTGGGACAGTCAGCAGATTGCTCTTGTTTTCCTCCCTTGGCCACTTCCGTTTTCTGAATGAGCAGAACTGCTCCCGCACCTGACTCCTCCTTGATCTGCAGGCCAATGCTGATATTATTCAATAATCTGGTATCCCCGCTCCATTTATTATTCTTAATTGCCGACAGTTGTCCCTGAGCTCATGGGAAATCCAGCCTTGGGAGCCCCAGTGTGCTGCAGATTTCCAAGGAAGACAGATAACGACAGATGAGAGCTGGAAAGAGGAGCGCTTAGGAGCATTGCAAAGTGATTTATCTCCCCTTCAGTTTTTTTTTTCCTTGGCACTCGGCATACTCCCTGTTTTAGGGCTCCTTTGAAATCAGCCATTTCATTTGCATGCGCGTGATGCCCCGGCACACCTTGGATGCTTTCGAGGAAGTGAGATAGGAGCAAGGGTGTAATTATAAGGTGTCTGGAGGTCAAAACTCACCCCTGAGAACTTTACACTGTGCCTCTGCGATATCCTCGGTGCAGACTGCCTGTGCGCTTCTGAGGCATTTGTGGGGCAGATGGTACCCCACACTAAAAATGTCCAGTTACGCACTTTTAAATTCTCACTCAGAAAAGCTGGATTCCGCGGCCTCCCACGATAGGGTGTATGGATCAAAGATACACATGACTCCCTCAGCTTGCATTGTTTGCTACAATATCTTGTGCCTTTACTTGCAGTGCAAAGGCAGTTGAGACCTGCCCTAGCCTAGCCTTGATGTGGGACAGCCTCCCTAGGGACTGAGGAGCCCACCATGGCTCCCACTATACCAGAGGTTCCCTCCACCCCACAGCCTCGTGGGGAAGACCTCCCTGCCTTCTCTACCACAACAAGCAGACCAGGAATCCCTTGAGTTAGATTAATCCACCCCTCCAGAGTTTCTCCCCCAGGAACAAAGCGCTCACAACTTTCATGCCGGGAGCTCACAAATTAGGATTTTTGCTCACAAGAGACTCTAGGGTTGCGGTGCTCATCTCCGTTTCAAAGCCGAAGAGCCAGCGCTGTCCGAAGACGTTTCCGTGGTCGTGTGGCCGGCATGACTAAACACCAAGGGGCACGGAACGCTGTTACCTTCCCACCAAAGTGGTACCTATTTATCTACTTGCAATTTCTTGCTTTCGAACTGCTAGGTTGGCAGGAGCTGGAACTAGAGACAGGAGCTCACCCTGTCTTGCGGCACCCGGGTCTCGAACTGCTGAACTACTGACCTTCCACAGCCTGCAGTTCAGCGTCTTAACCACTTGAGCCACTGCAGCTCCAAAGGAGGTAGAGAACCAGTCAAAGCCTGGACCAGGTGAAGGAGCACACACCTAGTAGCTTGAGGCACCGTGCAGGAGAAAGAACACCGCTCTCTAGATCTTTGCAGGAACCAGGGCCTTATTCTGGCTACAGGAAGGGGTGGGGTTATCCGCTCCCTATAAAAGCCTTTGCTTGAGCTCTAGCCCACACTGGTTCATTAGCTCTCCATCTTTGCTTGTGCTAGAATGAAACAGTTTCCTGTTAGTCCAGCTACTGTTCCTACACCAAGGGTGTGCTCCGGCCCAGCTTGACCCCGGTCGGCCTGCTGGATATCTCATGCGCTTTCTCCAAACTGTCCAGGTAGATAATGGGCCAACGGTCCAAGGATGCCGCAACCCCACTCCCAGCTACTGCAAATCAAGAACAGCTTTAAAAGGGGATTAGATACATTCATGGAGGAGAAGTGTATCAATGGCTACTAGCCACGGTGGCTGAGGGGAACCTCCACATTCAGAGGTAGTCAGACTCTGAATCCCAGAGCCAGGAGACAACATCAGGGGAAGGTCTTGGCCTCTCTTTACACCTCAGAGGAGCTGTTTGGCCTCTTTGTGAGACAGGAGACTGGACTAGGTGGACCACTGGTCTGATCCAGCAGGGCTCTTCTGATGTTCTTAACGGGGAAGGCCTCGGCCTCTCTGCCCTGCTGTTGGCCCTCCAGAGGAACTGATTGGCCCCCGTGTGAGACAGGATGCTGGACTAGATGGACCAAGGGTCTGATCCAGCAGGGCTCTTCTGATGTTCTTATCAGGGGAAGGCCTCGGCCTCTCTGCCTGTTGTTGGCCCTCCAGAGGAACTGGTTGGCCCCCGTGTGAGACAGGATGCTGGACTAGATGGACCATGGATCTGATCCAGCAGGGCTCTTCTGATGTTCTTATCAGGGGAAGGCCTCGGCCTCTCTGCCCTGCTGTTGGCCCTCCAGAGGAACTGATTGGCCACTGTGTGAGACAGGATGCAGGACTAGATGGACCACTGGTCTGATCCAGCAGGGCTCTTATGAAGGCTTCGGCCTCTCTGCCCTGCTGTTGGCCCTCCAGAGGAACTGATTGGCCACTGTGTGAGACAGGATGCTGGACTGGATGGACTAAAGGTCATATCCAGCAGGGCTTGTGTTAAATCTTATACAGTCAGGTTTCCAGCTTCTTGGTGACAGCAGAAGCTGCCCATGCAACTTTTCCACCATACTGTCACCACCATAGGGACAGCATCTTAGCAGGACTGCCTGCACCCATATGAACCCTCTCATTGTCAGGATCCATTGAGGAAGCTCTGTCTTGGGCCAGTGATGGTGGAGGACAGGGAGGGTAGCATGTACCAAAACTGACTTTTTGGTGCTCAGATACATTCACTGCTTACATGGTATCTTCCTGTCTGTGGGTGGAGTTTTTGTTCATGGGCGTCTGTTCTTCCTCTTCACGGGAGCTGGAGAATGGAGCAAAGCCTGCTAACCCCGATGTATCAGCGCCAAGGGAAGTGTCCGGGCGCAAAGGGAAATTATCACTAATTAATTAATTACTAATCCAGCCCTGGTAGTTTTGCTAGGGCCATGAGATCAGGGCAGAGGAGAGCTGGTCGACTGGATAGAATGTTGGAATTCAGCATTGGCCTCCCAGGTTTTGTAAAAAAAAAAAACCCTTCCCCACCACTCTCCTGTGAAAGCACTCATTGCTGTGGACCAGACATGTCAAATATACAGCCTGTGGCCCAAACCAGCCCATCTAGGGCTCTTATCTGGCCCGTGAACAACTGGGGGGAAACCAATCCGAATGTGAACCTGAAGGGCCTGCTTTAGGGTGTTATACCCATTTCTGAGGTCCCTCCCTTCTCCAAATGTGGGCCCTCCCCAGGGGCTCCCCTCAGATCTCCAGGGATTGCCCAGCCCAGAGTTTGCAACCATAAGGGATGAGGAGGACTGGTGTGGCTTCAAGCTCTGTGCTGCCAGCCCCCTTAGGGCCTGCCCGCTGCCCTTGGCCGAGGCACACTGCGTGCCGCTCCCTCCTCCAGCCAGAGTACGTTGGGCTCCTGCATCCGCTGCTTGGGCTGCTGGGAAGATGGCTGGCTGTTCATGGCTGCAGTCACACACACTAAATAAATCCACTTTCAATCCACTTTCAATGCACTTTCCAACTGGATTTTTACTTTGTGAACTGGCAAAATCCACTTTGAAAGTGCATTGAAGGTGGATTGAAAGTGGATTATTTAGTGTGTGTGACCGCAGCCCGTGAGTGGCAGGCAAAATCTCTTTGGCCCCACCTCCCCGAGCCCAGCCAAGCAGCTTCCCCCTTGCAGGCAGCCGAGGGGAAGCATTTGTGCACTTGTACATGGGGAGTAATATTCTGGGCGGTGGGATAATTCTGTGGAGCTGGCAGGAAATGAAGGTCTGCAAAAGGCAATTGAAGTGGAGCTGGCATCTTTGGAGAGTGGCAGTGCTTGAAGATTGCTTGTGGTGCTGGGGAGCATCTCGGTTCCCCTTGTGCTTCAAGCTTGTTGCTGAATTTGGGACTTTGATAGAGGGAGGTGTGGGATTGTGTGGCTGCCTCACCCCCTTCCCCTCTCCAGAGCCTATTGAGCGTAGCACTTTCTTTAAGGGAAGGCTTGTTGGGTTCCCCTGGTTGGTGCCACTTGCCTGTCTTTGGCTGCCGTACCTGCAGCAATGGAATGCAACCCTTTGTGTGCTCCAGCTCATCAAAAGCTTCTGAAATGGGTTAGTGTTTAAAGAACCACAAGAGTCCCCGGTAGTTGCACCTTGATTGTCTCTCTGCACTGTGCAAAACGTCTTGTACGTATCGAGCAAAGGGTGGTGAGGTAGGTGCCAAGGATGGGCAAGGGTCGCGGTCAGTGGTAAAATATCTCCAGAACATTTTATGGCACACCTGGCCCGGCCCGACAAAGTGACATTTATGTCAAATCTGGCCCTTGTAACCGATGAGTTTGACTTGACAACTCTGCTCTGGGCGATTCACAGTATCTCGGCCAGCTGTTCGGTAAAGAGGTTTTTGTGGTGCTCACTGCAGTGGTCCTCAGCGTGCACACGAAAGCTTATACCCAGGATTCAAGTTTGTTGTCCTTAAAGGTGCCACTGGACTCAGACTTCGTTCTAAATGGATGGTCGCCATTTCTCCCCAGTGGAGTAGCAATCAGGTGGGAAAGGCCACATGGACCCTGCCACATGGATGTGGTATTCATGCACATAGTGCGTAGGTATTCATGCATGTGGGACCCCAGCACAAACAAGAACACCGTCCCCCGTGTGGTTATGGGAGGAGTGGGAGGGAGTTGACAGAGATGCATTAGCACCCACCCACCTTGGACTCGGCATACGCAAACCCTGTTTGCCAGTGAGGCAGAAGAAGACCTATTCATATGTGCAGGAGATTTTTTTTCCCCCCCAACAAAAGAAGGGGAGGAATTATTTATGCTCTGTGTCCCTTTCCCCCCAGTAGAATATATGCAGTTTCTGTTATCGAGACCTCTCTGCAGACGCAGAGGGGGATTCTGGAAAGAGCAAAAAAAAGAAGAGAATGCATATCTGTATCTGCTAAAGAGATGCAAATGACAAGATTGGTGTTTTTTAACAGAGATGATAAAGTGGCCAGGGAGTGAATGAGTCAGACTTCCTTTTCCCTGATGCGCACCCTTCCCCTTGATCTTCTTCTTCGGATGGTGTGTAGCGTAGGTGTCGCTGGGCTGAGCTCAGGGTTTCCCAGACAGGGGGTGGACCGATGATGGAGGGGAGGGGAGGGGAGGGGATACGAACAATCCGGTGGGTGGGGGTGCCGAAAGGGGAAACTGCAGCAGTCTGACCTTCCCATAACCGCACAAACCTGACTTGAAGATGGAAAGGATGGCCAAGTCAGAGGGACGGGACCGAAATGGACAGGATCCACCAGAGAGGGCAGGGGGCCGCGTGCATCCGCCGTTCGGGAGGGAGGGGAAGATACATGCTACTGCCCAATATCTTTCTTCTTGCACAGTGCTTCCCGGCCGGAGGCATCCTTCTTCCCCGAGTGAAACAGACCGCACTTTTACAGTACAGATGGATGGATAAAAAATAAATAATTGGGGAGGGGCTGTGGCTCAGTGGTGGAGCATCTGCTTGGCACACAGAAGGTGCCAGGTTCAGTCCCCGGCATCTCCAGTTAAAGGGCCAGGCAGGAGGTGATGTGAGAGACCTCTGCCTGAGACTCCAGAGAGCCGCTGCCCGTCTGAGCAGGCAATAATGTCTTTGATGGACCAAGCGTCTGGCCCAGTATAAGGCCGCTTCATATGTTAAGTTAAGCTTTTCTAGTGCCCAGATTTGGGAGTGAGTGTTTTAGCTTTTTCATTCCTGCCTAAAAGGGCTGCGTTGGGAGAACCTCTGAGTGGGAAAAGGACAAGGCTTCCAGCAGTTAAGGGAAGGCTTTGGCGCTCTCCACTTCAGCGTTCCTCCCATGTGGCTCCCATTTCCTGGCCCTACATCTGCCTCCCCTCAGCCTCTGTGCCTCATTCTTTTTTGCTCATTTATTTACATGATTTCCAGTCCACCTTTTTCATAGGGACTCAAGGCAGGTTATACATGGCGAGCCACTATAATGACCAAGGCATTCGATAGCCAGTGCATTAGGATTTTAGAGGTCTGGAGCCACCAGAAAGGACCGGAGCGCAGCATACGTATTAACATGACATGCTAAGCGGCACAGAGATGGCATGATAGGATCCTACTTACAAGTAAGCTCCTAGCCAGCAGTATAGACCACAGTCCCAATAATTGGCCCAAACGTGTTCCTGAACTATTTTGTACACTGGAACCCTTTTACCTGCACCGAAAAGCCCTCTTGAATTGTTCATTTTGCAGAAAGTCAGGAGAGTGGGAGGTTTCCTCACCTCCTTGAGCGCCTCAGTGCCCCTGCCCAGAACCAGTCCAGTTGCCAGGTCCAAATAACAAGCCAGTGGGGGACTTGCTGGGACGCTCCGGGAGAGGGGAAGGAAGAAGCACACGTGTCACCCAGTAGTGACATTGGGGGTGATGCTCTGGGTTTTGGGCAAAACTCTGTGGTTTGAAGCGAATTCTACCATAGAGTTTTCCTCAAAAGCCAGAGTGTCCCCCCATGTCACTGACGTGCCTACATCCAGGGGTCATTTCGTAGAAAAAGAGCTAGGGGAACTCATTAGCATAACTCATTAGCATATGCCGCACCCCCTGACATCACCGGAAGTGTGTCATAAGGCCACGTGCAAGGAAGCCCTGCGAAGGCCCTCCCTGGCCCCAGGCAGGCAGGGGTGGGGAGAGGCAGGGAGGAAGCAACTTACCCTCCCTCTTCTCCTGCCTCCTCCTGGCTGAATGAGGGCCGGAAGCGGGGCAGCCGGAAGCAGGGGGCAGGGCTTCATCATGTGCCCCGCCCCCCCGTATCTCACCCGGGGGAACTGCCTTCCCCCACGATCCCCCCCGAAATGACCTCTGCCTACATCATTTCTGAGTGACACATGTCACATTTGGCCATAATTCTCCCCCACTGGGCAGCTAATTAGCGCGGGGGGGAGTGCCGAAAACTGGGGGATCCCCCACGGGCTGGGGGTGCTTGGCAACCCTAACAGCAGCCCACCCTCAGTACCTCCTTTAGTGCATCTGTAAGATGGCGGGCACGAACAATGCGGACTGTAAATTCTTGCATCTTCATCTACCTCACAGAATTTGCATTTCCTTGGCGCAGCCTGGGTTTCCTTCGTGTCTCGCAGGACCAGGATTTGTTTTACAAGCTTGCTCGGTTAGAAGCATTTGAGATAATTAAGTGTAAATCAGATTCTTACGTGTCTCCCAGTCAGCTCGTAGGTTTCCATTTCCCACAAGGGAAGAGAACCTCAGGGGCAGGATGTGAACATCTAAAGGGTTCCTGCTGAGAACAGCTTTGGGAAGGTGTCTGTCTACAACAGGAGTGCCTGGTCTTTTTGAGCTTGCGGGCACATCTGGAATTTTGAGAGGGGGTGGTGTGCTACCCCAAAAACAGCTTCCGCGGGAGGTGAAGCCAACCCCCAAACAGATTCTTCAGGACACAGAGCCAAATGAAATTCTTCTCTCCTCACACCTCCGAGGGAAATGTAGCCCTGAAGGGGAAAATAGAACCATGCACTATTATGGAAAGGCCAGATACTTAACAGTCCTCCTGATCCTCCAGTGGAAAAGTCTTTTATTGGAATGAGGGCAGTCAATAACAAGCTCTGCCTTACAGTGGCCCCACCCTACGGTTGCCAGGTTCTTCTTAGTCCCCGGTAGGGGACTTTGGGGGGCGTTTCTAGGGGGAGTGGGGATGTCCCCAATGCAATGACATCACACAAAAGGTATGTCATCATGTTAGGGACCGGTTCCCCCACACACACGGCTGTACTCCAAGCGGGCTTCCCCTGCTTCTTTCCCAAAGCATTTGAAGGACCCCTTTAAATGCTTTGTGCAAGAAGCGGGGGGGGGGCTGAACTCCAAGGCGTGTTCCTCCCCTCCTGCAAGATTTAAAGGGCCCTCCAGCTGGTCAGCGGGCCACATGCTCCTGCCGATCAGCTGGAGGGCCCTTAAAATCTTGCAGGAGGGGAGGGAGAGGGGTGGCCACTGGTGGCTGTTCTTGGGGGCAGGGCTTCTGATCGGGGGATCCCCTGCCCCCACCTGGGGACTTTCTGAAAACCTGGCGGGGGCACCAAGGGGCGGGTACCGTTGCACCCACAGGCACCATGTTGGGGAACCCTGATCTACCGGAAGGCCTCCTTTTGTAAGAGATAAACCCTTCAAGCACGCTCCCTTGTTCCCTCAGGGGAGAGGTTGGAACTTTCTGGGATTAATGTCACTGGGTCTGGTTGCCTAAGAATAGCGAATTATTTGAGGGGGAGGACCTGACCTTACACAACTCTGGCTCTAGTGTGAAGCATTCAGCTGGAAAGAATCCGTGCCAGGATTTCATCAATTTCAGAATATCCCTGGCTCCGTTTGATGAGTATAATTGTTAACACTCAGCCTCAAAGGACTAGCCTGTTGAGGTCCACTGCTACAAAATATGTTTGGCCTCGCCCAGATAATGAGGTTGCCAGCCTCCAGGTGGGGCCTGGAGAACTTATGCAACCAGTCTCCAGACCACAGAGATCACTTCCCCTGGAGAAAATGGCTGCTTTAGAGGGTGGGGTCCAGGGCATTATACCCCACTAAGGTCCCTCCCCCTCCCCAAACCCTACTGTCCCCAGTCTCCGTCCTGAAAACCTCCAGGAATTTCCTAACCCAGAGCTGGCAACCCTGGGGCTCATTTGCATATTAAGCGACACACCCCTAATGTAGCCAATCCTCCAAGAGCTTACAGTAGCTCCTGTAAGAAGAGCTCTGTAAGCTCTTGGAGGATTGGTTACATTAGGGGGTGTGGCCTAATATGCAAAGGAGTTCCTCCTACAAAAAGAGCCCTGCCGGAGTCGGTAAAGTGTTTGCTGAGCACCAAGCAGAATGTGGCACTGAATTTATTTGAGGTTTTTTGCACCATTCGATATTTCTTTTTACCTAGAGTTTTTATTGAAGTTTCTTAGCTCTCTTTGTCTGATAAGTGTTGGCCAACCCTCGCTGCTTTGCTTTTACATTAACTCTGCATCTCTCTATCTCTATCTCCCTTTCTTTTCTCCACTTCTGTGTTAGGTTTATCCTCATTACAGTATTAATCAACTTTAAAACAATTTTATGCTGTTTTCTTCTTAGTAGGGCCGGCCGATTTTGTTATTTCTGGCTGCTGTCCATTGTGTTCCTCGAATGTTTGTGGTGGTGTTGGATTTGCTAGTGTCTACTGGCTAGCTGGCTTGAGAATAGTTTCAGGATGACGGACAGAAGTATTTTAATAGCAGTAGAGCAGAACCGAAACAGTTCTACCACAAGGCTTTTTAAAAAATATTCATGGCGGTCCCGAAGAATGGTGGTCCTTTTTGGTGACCCCCTCCCCCCAAGCAATGTTTGTGACTCTGTGAGGATGCTGACTTGTTCATTTACATTGCCCTCACTTGCCCTCAGCGGCTGCATTCGCTGTAGTTATTATCCACACAGTAATCCACCTATATTGCAGGGGCGGGGCAGATTTGAACCACACCAGTTCAGCCTTGTGTGGCCAGCGTGCTACGCTTGCTTTCTGTTATATCAGAATTCAATGAGAAATACATTCCAGCCGCCCGCCGTGACAATTATAGTACACACCGGCCTACAAACCATGATTCACTTTTCTATTTATGCTCAGCTTGATGCCGAACATATGGAAAATGCGAGCGTTTCTTTAATTCCTCTCCTCTCCCAGCCCTGGGATAACTCATCTGCCTTAAATAGTGGCCTTGTGCCTGTTTTGACAGCACCATTAATAAATGTGGACATCGTCACAACAACACTCCCTCATCTGTCTGGTCGCAATGCAGCACCGTGAAGTTTTGCAGACTTTCCGTTTGTTAGTTCTGCTTGCAGAATGGTAGCAGTTCTTTGGGGAGGGACCATGGCTCAGTGGCAGAGGCTCTGCTTAGCCTGCAGAAGGTCCCAGGTTCAGTTCCTGGCATCTCCAGTTGAAAGGGACCAGGCGGTCGGGGATGTGAAAGACCTCGGGCTGAGATCCTGGAGGGGCCACTGCCGGCCTGAGTACACAATACCGACCTTGATGGACCCAGGCTCTGATGCAGTATAAAGCAGTTTTGTGTGTGCGGAGATCAGATGTAGGTTTCAGCCATGCCCCGATCCTTCACCACCACCCCATAAAGCTACCCTGCACTAACTGGCATCCTTGTTCTTTGTACGTCAGCAGAAGCAGTGGTTCTTGGGAAGGGGTTCTACCACCCCAGAGACCTTATTTGTTTCGTGCCCTTTTATTCTGCCATTTCTCCAAAGAGCACATTTCTCCAAAGAGCATTCCCCTCCCATCCTCCACTGTATCTTCACAACAGACCGGCAAGAGATGGCTTTGGATGAGAAAAGATGGCTGGTCCAAGCTCTCCCAATTGGCTTGGCACACTTACGATCCTGGGAGACCCAGGTTCGAATCCCCACTTCCAGCATGGAGGCTTGCTGGGGGACATAAGAACATAAGAGACGCCAATGTTGGATCAGGCCAATGGCCCATCCAGTCCAACACTCTCTGTCACACAGTGGCCAGAAATACCAGGTGTCATCAGGAGGTCCACGAGTGGGGCCAGGACATTAGAAGCCCTCCCACTGTTGACCCCCCCCAAGCACCAAGAAACAGAGCATCACTTGCCCCAGAGCCCCTATCTATACCTTGGGGCTAATAGCCACTGATGAACCTCTGCTCAGTGGACCTACAGGGTTGTTGTGAGAGACACTGAGACAGGGGGAATTATGTTTTATACCACTTTGAGTCTGGTTGGGGGAGGGGACCAGAATATAATTAAAAGCCAATGGGCCCAGCAGGCGAGGATGGGAACCAGGGCTCCCCTTGCTCTAACCAGTACACCACCCTGGCTCTAGGTTTGGTGATGTATTGTTTTAAAACTCTGCAACCCTCAAAAAAGCCACTGAGCTACCGTTTGTGGATCTTGGTTTCGGCTCGGGGTCTAGGAAGGGATATTTGCTCTCGTGGCTCTTCTTGAATGAGCAACGTGACGTTCCCGTATCTTGGTTACCTCTAGCGCAGGCTCTCGAATACAGAACGTTTCCGGGAGGCTCCCTTTGCTGACCTTCGAAGAAACCAAATCGCGAGCACACTGTGTCACTCCCTCCCGTCTCTTGCTGCATCATGGCTGCTGCCTGCGAGATAGCATCTCTCATTAACCAGAGGCGGAAATTAATAAATGGGCTGCAGACTTTCTGGGTGAAAGCTATATTTATCGTCTAGCATGTAAACACAACCAGGATTAGAAGTCAGTGGGGGGGGGGGGGGGGGGGGGGACGACCTTTGGAGGTGTCCTGCCGAGATGAAGTAACCAGACACCAAAAGAGGGCAGGGACTGCAAACAGAAAGGCAGAGTGGAGTGGGGATGCACGCTGTGCCACGGGGACCCGGATTCTGTGGTTGGAATTTCAGAATCTGTTATGTCACTCTAAGCAAGTAAGGCAGACGCTTTCTTGCTTTGCATAATCATTTCAGAGCGCAGGCGGGCGGGAGAGTTCCGTGGAATTTTGACATACCGAAGCAAGGACTAACTTGCCATTCGTTTTTTTCTGTTTGCGCTTAATATTTGCTTAGTACTTCTGGCAACCCCGAGTGTACTGTGTGGCCATGGGCGTGTGCCTGCTAGGTTTCGTTTGGTTTTTGGGTGTTTTGTTGTTGTTGTTTTTTTGAAAAGTAAGGTTCTACATCTTGAAAATATGCATCAAGACAGCTGAATTTTGGAGCCTCAGGCAATCCAGCATGTCGAAACAGGCAGGGCCCTGATTCCAAACGAGTGAGCGCACCGTCTGGCCGCTGACCCATCCCTCCCTTCACCTTTCTTCCCCATTTAGTTTACAGTCCTGCAAACTCTGTTCATGTCAGCAGAGCCTTGCGCCCGTGCATAGAGCTGCCAGCTCCTGGTTGGGGGATTCATGGAGATTTGGGTGGGTGGAGCCTGAGGAGGGCGGGGCTTGGGGCGGGGCAGGACTTCAGCAATGCATGAAAGCCATAGAGCCCACCTTCCAATGCAGCCATTTTCTCCAGGGGAACTGATCTCTGTCTAGGGTTGCCAAGTCAAAATATCTTACCGGCGGGGGAGCCTCGCCAGGGTCCGGGAGCCATCCTTCGATGTGGGCGACGTGACGATCACGTTGAAGTGACGCGCGATGTTGATCACGTTGAAGGCGTGGCCCCGATCATCAGAGGGAAAACCATAGAGTTTTCCCTCCAACGATCGGGGCCACGCCCCCTACGTGATTAACGTTGTTGAGTCACCTACGGTGACGCAGCCACGCTGCGCTTCAGGGAGCGGAGTTCCCCCCGGGGCCCGATTCCGCAGCGGCAGAAATCGGGCCTCCGAAATGGGGGTTTACCCGCCCCCACTTGGCAGCCCTATCTCTGTCGTCTGGAGATCAGTTGTAAAAAGGGGCAGTCTACAGCTACCTCCTGGAGGTTGGCAACCCGAGCTGTGCAGCACCTAATTTAACATCCTCCTTGGGCTGCCAGCCCTCCTGTTACAGCGGTAGACCTCTCAGCATCCTCGCTCTTTGCCTTGCCGGCAGGTGGAAGGAACAACAGATCATATGCCGGCGCTGCGGTGGCCTACTGACATCACTTCCAGTAAAAACCAGTCGTGACCCAGTGGAAGATTGAGCATTTACCCCCCCCCCAAAAAAAAAAGGTTTTGTGAATGTTAGCGCATCTAAAGAGGGCACTTCTAGTTTTAACCACCACTGCCCCCAGTTTCTCCCGGGGCTTGCCGTCTGTGGCGTGGCAACCCTACATTCTGTACTTTCCTCCACCTGTTTGTGGCTTGGCTTGGTTTGTGTGTTGGCTGGTGGTTCCCCCCCCCCTCCTTTTGACAGGTGTCTTTTTGCACCCCTCCCCCACAACAACTGCACCTACAGACTTTCTACTTTTTCAGGGGGGTTATCCCCGCCCCCTCAGTTTCAGATTTTCTTGCAAACCTGGGGTTTCCTTCAGGTTCGTAAAAAAAACATCTCCCTGACCCCTGGGTGGCCCCACAGCATAGAAATTTTTTGATCCTCTTGGTAAGGCTGCCGTTCAGGGTTATATATATGATCACCGAGACATCAGCAGATATGATCAGGGCAAGATTAGACCCCAAAAGCCATTTGCTGGGACTTCCCAACATAGCAGAGCTGTAGGTCCGTTTTCTCCTAAAGTGTCCCAAAGAATAAGCTTTTGCCTTGTAGGCCTGCCTCCATGCCTCATCTTCACACACACAAAATTCCCACCCAATCTCTAGATATGGAGTAGGCCGGTCTTCTTAAAAATGATTGTTATTATTAAATTTATACGCCGCTTCTTGCCGCAAAGCATTTTTGAGGCGGCTAACGACAGCTAAAACATTAACAGGCATCAGTTAAAAAACATAATATAAATGAAACTAAAAGGCAGCCCATATAAAACAGATCCGACTAATGAAAAGCTAAATGGAAGAGCTTTGCTTTGCAGGCCCTGGGGAACTTACATGAGTTCTGTGGGGCCCGTGTACTGTCTGACAGCTGATTTCACCAGGATGGGGGCCACCACAAAGAAGGCCCTTGTCCTAGTAGATACCAGGTGAATATCTCAAGGGCCAGGCACCACAAACAGGTTGCGGGGCTGAAGAATGCAAATTTTGGGGGAGGTACATGTCGGATAGGGTTGCCAAGTCCCCCCGGGGGTGGATTTCCCCCCGCTTTGGAGGCCCAATTTCCGCCCCCGTGGAATCGGGCCCCAGGGGAAACCCCACCCCCGTGTGCACGTCACCCGGATGTGACGTCATGACGCCGGGCACGCTGGGGGCGGGGCCACAGCCATTTGAGAGGAAAACATAGAGTTTTCCCCTCAAATGGCTGTGGCCCCACCCCCAGCGTGCCCGGCGTCATGACGTCACATTCGGGCAGCGTTTGCACACTTTGTGCGCGCGCACACACTCAGGACGCCGGGCAGGAGCCCCCCGCCTCCAGGTAAAAAAGATTTGGCAACCCTAATGTCGGAAGAGGCGGTCTGCCAGGTATGAAGGTCTCAGACCATTCAGGGCTTTGTGCTTGTGAAAGTATCTCCTGAGGAGTTTTGTGTGTGCGGAGATCAGATGTAGGTTTCAGCCATGCCCCGATCCTTCACCACCACCAACAAAAAGTTGGACCTTAAGAGAAAACGGTTCAGACATCCACTCTCCCCGTTCAATAGAGCTGACGTTAAGATGGCCTCTTCCTTTCCTAGTTACAGGAAGAGAGATTTGCCTACTCCTGATAGGTTACTGCTGTAAATTTCTTTCATTCCTTAGCGGAAACAGCTTTTAATATCTCCCAGCTCAATCAGCTGATGTGGTTTCCTGAGCTCTTGTCTTTGAGGCTTCGTGTTTTCTAATTGCGCGATTCAAGTCCAGAAGCACCTTAGAGATCCACGAGATTTTGGGGATATACGCTTTTGAGAGGCAAAGCTGCCTGGTGAAGGAAACGTTGACTCTCGAAAGTGCATCCCCCTAGCAGTTCCTGTTCAGTAGAGTTGCCAACTTTGGGTTGGGAAATTCCTGGAGATTTGGGGTCTGCAGCCTGGGGAGGGTGGGGTTCGGGGAGGGGAGGGACCTCAGTGGAGTATAATGCCATAGAATCTACCCGCCAACGCCTCTTTTTTTGTCCAGGGGACCTGATCTCTACAGAGGACGAAAGAAGGAGAAGACAAGCTCAACCCAGCACTGTTCAAAGGGTCAAACTAACTTCAAAGAGAAATATTATCAAAAATATTTTTTGATTTATGGTGTACACAATAGCAAATATTAAAAGATTAAAAACAAGTGGTCTGACGATCAGACTTCACAGAACATCTACCTGAGCTTGAAATAGTATTATAGTATTAGTACTGACCACTGAGGAAGGCCCTAGAGGCCAAAACATGTATGGTCCAATTTGTCTTTTGATATACACATCAGCTATGTATGTGAAAACATCAGCTATGTATGTAAGATGACTAAAGCTTATTTCAAGCTCATGTAGATGTTCTATGAAGTCTGATCTTCAGACCGCTTACATATTCTAGATCTCCAGCTCCCACCTGGAGACTGGCAACCCTCCATGAGGCTGCAGCTGTGGCTCCTCCTCCTGTAATGCAGAGGTCATTTTGGGGGGGATCGCGGGGGATCGCAGTTCCCCCGGGTGAGGTATGGGGGGTGGGGCACATGACGAAGCCCCGCCCCCTGCTTCCGGCCGCCCCACTTCCGGCCCTCATTCAGCCAGGAGGAGGCAGGAGAAGAGGGAGGGTAAGTTGCTTCCTCCCTGCCTCTCCCCACCCCTGCCTGCCTGGGGCCAGGGAGGGCCTTCGCGGGGCTTCCTTGCACTCCCACCGGCCTTGCAAGGGAGGGCCTTCGCGGGGCTTCCTTGCACTCCCACCGGCCTTGCAAGGCCGCCGCAGGCGGCCGGGACCGTTGGGGGTGGTGTGTGTGGCCTTATGACACACTTCCAGTGATGTCAGGGGGTGTGGCATATGCTAATGAGTTATGCTAATGAGTTCCCCTAGCTCTTTTTCTACGAAACGACCCCTGCTGTAATGTGTTTTTAGCTTTGTGCGTCCCATGCAACAACTGCCTGGATACTAAAGTTGAGTCCCAGGTCTGAAGAACCCTGGTTGCAGAGCATGCAGTTCTTACACCCTGCAGCCCTGCCTTGCAGGACAAAGTCAGTAGCGTGGATAAGTTTTCTTTTTCATGGCAGCTTTCTCCATCGTAGCAGATCTTCTCTGCGATAGCACTCCCTGGAACCCTAGTGTTCCTGGAACACACTTTGAAAGCGACAGAAGAAAAGAATGTGCTGCATCATAAAGAGATCATCCTCTCAGCGATAACTTTCCGCGGAATCCCAGTGTTTCCTGGAACGCACAGTCTGAGAGTTGCAGAAGCCAAATACATAAATAAAAATGCTCAGCGTCCTAAAGAAATATAGAAAGGTCTCATAACTGGGAGGGAGGGAATATCTGAGAGGGTGGGCTGGTTTTCCTCTGAACATTCACCTTCTGCTTGAGAGCTGACAATATTTGCCGTTGATCACCAGTGTGTGTAAGAGTGACCGGTTGCATCCCCCAGCTGGCTTTTTCAGGCAGAAGCTGAAATCCCAAAGCAGCCTAACAGAATGCTAGTGTCCAATTGTAGATATGGTGGTGGTGGAAAGTGCCATCGATCCACAACCAACGTACGGTGATCCCTGTAGGGTTTTCAAGACGGGGGACAAACAGAAGTGGTCAGCTGTTGCCTGCCTCTGCATAGCAACCCTGGAATTCGTGGCCTCCCATCCCGATATTAACCAGGGCTCAGTTCCCAAGATCTGATGAGATCGGGCTAGCCTGGGTCATCCAGGTCAGGGTGGTGAGTGACCCCATAGGGCTTTCAAGGCAAGAGATGAGGGGGGTTGCCATTGCCTGCCTCTGCTTAGCAACCCTGGACTTCCTTGGTGGTCTCCCATCCAAGTACCAACCGGAGCCACCCTGTTTAGCTTCCAATATCTTAGCCTGGGCCATCCAGGCTGTAAATACAGATTACTACATATGCCACTTATAATGTCATTCAGTGGCCTTCAGTGTGGGGTTCTGAGGATGGGAAAGGCAGCTGACCACTGCATCTTCTTCCTCTGACCAGCAGTACTGGTAGTTGGTGGCCAGATGGAGGCGTGCTGTGAACTGGAGCTGGCTGTAGGTGCAATGGAAAGGGAGCCTGGCTGTTTCTTCTCCTCCCCCTTGCTTTGTTATTTTGTCTTGGCTGATCCTACAAAAGAGACTGGGATCATTCCCACCAGCAACAGAATGGGTGGGATCCCAGAGATCTGTTCTGACAGCGGCGACGCCTTGCTTCAGAGGAGGAGGAGATCATGCACGAGGAAGAATCCACAGCAGGTGGGACGGATCCACAGACTCCAATCCACTGACTCCTGTTCACCCCATCAACTCGTTGAGCAGTCTCGCCTTTAACAAGTACAGCCTAAAATCCCTACAGATCCATGAACCAGTCTCAGTCATAGCACCCCACACCCCTAGTTGACTCAGCAGCCTTGAAACGGAGGCCACCAGCAATTCAACTGAGAGGGTGGGAGTGGAAATGCACAGCTGGCCTATGGCAACCTCACAGAGTCTCCTAGGCCAGAGAGTCTTCTAGGCCAGAGGTGGCTTGTCATTGCCTGCCTCTGTGTCACAACGCTGGACTTCCTCAGTGAGCTCCCATCCAAACTTAACCAGGGCTGACCCTGCTTAGATTCTGAGATTGGGTTAGCACGGGCCATCCGGGTCAGGGATCAATCAAGTTATTTTGCCTGATTTCAGAAATGTTGCCAGATGTTCGAACCTCGTGCCGGTTAATGTTTTCAGTGAGGTTTTTGAACCTTCCAAAGCATTGTTGGCAGGGCTATTTTTGGGCAGGAACGCACAGGAACGGAGTTCCGGCTGGCTCCCGAGTTGGCCACGCCCAGCAGGAACTCATTAGCATAATAGGCCACACCCAACAGCAGAAACTCATTAGGATTGGCTACATTAGGGGTGTGTGGCCTAACATGCAAAGGAGTTCCTGCTACAAAAAAGGCCCTGGGTTTTGACAACAAACAAGGTAAACAGAATAAGAAGCAAAAGGTGGGTGTGGCTGGATGACCACACTTTTGGTAACATGGGGGTGTGGCCTAATGTGCTAATGAGCTGTGCTGTCAGGGGTGTGGCCTGATATGCTAATGAGTTCCTGCTGTTGGGTGTGGCCTATTATGCTAATAAGTTCCTGTTGGGCTTTTTCTACAAAAAGAGCCCTGTTGGGATTATGTTGGTAGGGCGCATTGGTGTAATGGGGTGTGGATTAGGATGCTTGGCATAGTCTATTCTTTCATAGCATGCTTCAGGAGGCATTGGATTCTGGAAGCTGTGTGATTTATTGCCTCATTCT
>NW_015175380.1:395360-411953 GCF_001447785.1 Gekko japonicus | reverse complement strand
CCCCCCCCCCCCCATTTTCATGCAGAGAGCAAAGAGCGTGGAGGTCAGTTCCGTGAAATCCACCCCGACCACCTTCCTGCTCTGCTTCACTGGGCTTTCCACGCACGCTTTGTTGGCTTGAGGCCTAGAAACTTAAGAAAAAAACAACTTGATATTCTCTGAATGCTGAATGTTGGGCCTAGTCAGCGCCTTTTCTCATGCTGGTGCACTCTGGTGTGGCGTACTGGCACCTCTTTCTGCTGGGGTTTGGGCTGTCCTTTTGTGCTGGGGCAAGGCTGGGCCCATTGCTCAGAGGCTGCGGCTTGGCACGTCCCGTCTGCCGGGGCCTGGGCTGATTGCCCAGAGTCTGCAGCCACAGCTGGGCTTACTCCCTCCTTCCCTGGGCCCTTCCTTCACCCCAGAGTCACACCCACTGATGACATCAGCTGGTGCAGTGGTGTCTGTCGGCTGCCCTGCCGCCTTCCCAGCTGGCCGCTGGACTGATGTCTCGGGTGCTAACAAATGTACAGATGTGCAAAGTTTGAGTCCCGTGGCACCTTTAAGACTAATGACGCTTCAGTCTGGGTATAAGCTTTTGTGTGCGTGCACACTAAGAAGTGTTTGTGCACACGGAAGCTTATACCCAGAATAAAAGTTTGCTGGTCTTAAAGGTGCCACTGGGCTCAGACTTTGTACTGCTGCTTCAGACCGGCATGGCTGCCCACCTAGATTTATGGATGTGCAGACTCTTGGACACACGGCAAGTCGTTTTGAGAAATCCCTGTACATTCGTAGGAAGTTGCTCACTTTTCCATCCATTTCCTTGAGGTCCCTTCTGGAAATACGGCATCCCCAATATAAAAACTTTAAAATAACTATGTTTTAATCTCTTATTTCCTTACTTGTCATCTCTTTGTAAGGTTGCCAGCTCTGGGTTGGGAAATTCCTGGAGATTTGGGAGGTGGACCCTGGACCTTCAGCAGAGAATGATGCCCTAGTGCCAACTCTTCAAAAGTGCCATTTTCTCCAGGAGAACTGATCTCTGTAACCTGGAGACCAGCTGTAATTCTGGAAGATCTCCAGCCACCCCCTGGAGGGTGGTAAACTCATTTATGTAAAACATTTATGGGCTGCCTTTCCACCCAAAATGGGTCCCCAAGACGGTGAACATTGTGAGTGCCGGCACCTTCAAAAAAGAGAGGGAGATTAATACTCTCCTTGCCATTGCTAGACTTGCTATAGCTCAGAAATGGAAAGATGGAAAAAACCCTACCTTGATTTCTTGGAAAAACAAAATTTGGGAACATTTTCTATTGGGGAAAATGGCCTCACCGAATGCGGCACTCACCTTGGGCAGTAGTTTACGTAAATTCCGAGCAATTTGGTTTCCAATGATCGCATACCTATCTGAGGGAGACTTTGTTCCTAATAATCATCATTACCAGAAACTCTTATTTTCTTTTGAACTATCTAAAATTGTGTTTGTTTCTCAGTTACTGTATAGATTGTCACTTCTATACTGTTAGCATGGCTTTTTTTGTAGAAAAAGCCCAGCAGAAACTCATTAGCATATTAGGCCACACCCCTGACAGCACAGCTCAGTAGCATATTAGGCCACACCCCCATGTTACCAGAAGTGGGGTCATCCAGCCACACCCACCTTTTGCTTCTTATTCTGTTTACTTTGTTTATTGTCAAAACTCAGGGCTTTTTTTGTAGCAGGAACTTCTTTGCATGTTAGGCCACACACCCCTAATGTAGCCAATCCTAATGAGTTTCTGCTCTTGGGTGTGGCCTATTATGCTAATAAGTTCCTGCTGGGCGTGGCCGACTTGGGATCCAGCCGGAACTCCGTTCCTGTGTGTTCGTGCCCAAAAATAGCCCTGACTGTTAGACATGAAGTATTATCCACCCATGCAGTTTACAGTTTGTTTGTATTAAATGTTATATTTTCAAAAAATTATAAATAAAGTCTTTAAGAGAGAGAGAGAGAGAGAGAGAGAGAGAGAGAGAGAGAGAGAGAGAGAGAGAGAGGGGGGGAGACAGTGTTGAGAGAGAGAGAGAGAGAGAGAGAGAGAGAGAGAGAGAGAGAGAGAAGCACTAGGCCAGGGGTGGCCAAACTTGCTTAACGTAAAAGCCACGTAGAATACATGTCAGATGCTTGAGAGCCGCAAGACATGAACGTTTTTATTGGAAAATATGCAGCTATGCTTTTTAGTAACGTTAAGCGAGCCTGCCAAAATAATAACAAAAGGGATAAAAGCAGATACTGATGATGATATTTATTTGTCAAATGATATTTATTTGTTTGCTAATGGTATTTAGCTTCCCCAGCCGCCCTGCCGGGAGCTGCACAGTATGTGTGAAAGAGCTGCATGTGGCTCCCAAGCCACGGTTTGGCCACCCCTGCCCTAGACCTTGTACAAAGGTCAGCTGCATTCAAACCCTGCTGTGATGCATTGTAAAATCAGGCTCAGCCTCCTCGTTTTAGTTTTAAACACTCGGGTTCCACATCATGCGCGATTCTAGCCTGCAAAATATTTGATACGATCGTTAGTCTTCCGGAGGAGAGAACACCGGAGCCCACACAGAAATCAATCCCGTTTTACTTTGCTCAGTAGATTGGGGTGAGGGTTGGGTGGAGCGTGTCTGTGGCGAGTTCCAGCGGGTATTTCAGTGGCTGACGGTGAAAGCTTTTCGGAGGGGGCAAGATGAGTCGCTGCTGGAAACCTGCCCACTTGATTCAAACCTGGTGTTTCTTTGGCCCCTGCTTTCTTTCTCTCGTGCATGTGGGGGGGGTTGGAGGGCGAGAACTAGGAAGTTCATTAACATAACTGACTCCTCTGGGGAAGTCCTTGGGGTAGCCCTCCTAGCAACTTAACACCTGTGGTGACTTTCGGAGAGCTCCTGCTCAAAGCACACCCAGCCCACGCGCAACTTGGCCGGGGGTGGGGTGGGGGGAGAAGCAGTGAAGTGAAAAGCCACTTCTGCAGAGGAGTGAGAGAAGCTTAAAAATGTTTTTGAGGGGGTTTAAAAAAGGAATTAAATGAATAATCAACTAAAAGTCCCTTGCTTTTGATTATTGAAAAAACTTCCAGTGTGTATTCAATTTACAGTTAATCATATACATCATCTGCATTTACCAATAGATGTGGCTTTCCCCTAGGGCTGCCAAGTGGGGGCGGGGGGCGGGTAAACCCCCGCTTCGGAGGCCTGATTTCCGCCGCCGCGGAATCGGGCCCCGGGGGGAACTCCGCCCCAGCATGCGCGTCACCCGGAAGTGACGCGGGCACACCGGGCACGTTGGGGGCGGGGCCACGGCCATACAAGGGAAAACCCTATGGTTTTCCCTTGTATGTTTCCCCCCCCAGAACTATGGCTTGCCCAAGGTCATCCAGCCAGGTGCAAGTGGAGGAGTGGGGAATCAAACCCAGTTCTCCCAGATTAGAGTCCACGCACTTAACCACTACACCAAACACAAAGAAGGAGAAGGAGGAGGAGGAGGAGGAGGAGGAGATTGGACCTATGCCCCGCTCTTGACTCGGAGTCTCAGAGTGGCTTACAAACTCCTTTCCCTTCCCCTCCCCACAACAGACACCCTGTGAGGTAGGCGGGGTTGAGAGAGCTCTGACAGAAATGGCTCTTTTTCAAGAACAGCTGTGCCAGAACTATGGCTTGCCCAAGGTCACCCAGCAGCTGGAGGAGTGGGGAATCAAACCCGGTTCTCCCAGATTAGAGTCCTCGCACTTAACCACTACACCAAACCGTCTCTCAGAACCAAGCCAAGCCTGGCACAGGGAAGGAGCCCCCCCCCCTTAAAAAAAGTTCGACACCAAGTATAACCTAATACAGGGAAGGATGCACTTGAATTGAACAGAGGGAGAAAGATCCTGCCCATCCAGCCCCGTGTGTGGCCTTCTGCCCCACACCATGCTGGACAGAATGGAGAATGGTTTGGGGATGCCAAGAACTAGACTGTCCCCCCCCCCCTCACAGTTCACTCCCGGTTCCCAGCAGACCCCAGACTTTCTCCATTCTGTCTGTTACCAGCTACCACCTCCAGTTGAGGAGTAACGACAGAGGACCAAGAAATGTGCTCCAGGATGCTTCTGCCCACAGCGATCCATGCAGGCTGATGAGGTCATCGCTTTGCACCAGCCCAGGCAGCTTTGGAAGAGGGGAGGTCTTCAGGCTCGACCCCAGATCCGTCCCAGTAAACAGGGGGTGGCTCCTTGTGCCAGAGGAAAGCGCGGCTGCTCTCCCAGCCCATGCACACCCAGACCGCAGGCATCTGCATCCAACCCACCGGGCCCACCCAAACAAAACCAGAACACTCGTGGGGCGGGGCCTGATGAAGTTGTGGTGCACTGTCTGGGGATTCCACATTTAATAGCAGCACTTGTGGCTAATGGATTAATTATCATATGGCATTGTCTGTAGACTAGTCAGGAGATCCGAAGATTGTCTGGCAGCCGCAAGTCCTAGCTCTTCGCATTATGTTAGTGGTGAGCTAGACTTGTTTTTAGGGGCTGGGAGAGCTCTGAGAGAACTGTGACTGGCCCAAGGTCACCCAGCTGGCTTCATATGGAGGAGTGGGGGATCGAACCCAAGTTCTCCAGATCAGGGTCTGCTCCTCTTCCACCACTACACTACGCTGTCTCTCAGCACTCATGGTCATCCTTCAGCACACCACTAGGCGTGGCAAAACAGGGTAGCTGTGACTGTGTGTGGGTCCATTCTTCCCCCTATTCCCACAGCACACCACTGGCTCCAGGGTCTGTGCTGCCCCACAGCGAAGAAGCCGGCAGAGCACCAATCCCAAACTTAACTCTTGATAAGCCTCCCCTGGCTCCTGGATTTTCACTGAGCCTCCCGTTGCCGGTTGTGGGCACAGCTGCATTTGGACACCTCTGTCTTCAGCGACTGAGCATCGCACCCTCTCTGCCACAGCAGAACCTTCACGTCCTCCCGGTGGGTGCCGAATCACGGGAGAGCCAGTTCCTCCTCTCTGTTTTGCGTGCCAACCTCTACCTGAACGGCGGTCACGCCAGGCTTTCCGGAGGACAATGGCTTGTTACAGAGAAACTGGACCGAGCGCTTTCTGTGCCAAGAGGGGAGGGGAGGGGTATTCCTTTGTCGCAGGTGCCGCTTCAATCAGCTCAGTAACGGGCACTTGGCAAGCCACACAAAGCTGTGTTTTGTGACAACGTTGGCTTGTTACCCACGGCCAAAACGTATGTCGGTGTGATAAACGGACTCTGCCACCCTCTTTCCCACCTCTGGTTTTTTTGTCCCAACTTCCCGCCATTGCAAAGCCGCACCTCACCAACCTGGGAGCTGCCCGTCCAACCGACCCTACCCTGATTGGTTTTGTGCATTTGCAACTGCCCTGGCATAGTGCCAACGGATCTGCCCAAGCCACAGTACACAGCTGGCAGGATGCAGTCGGCTGCGGGAGCCACGGGTTGCGCATGCCTGCCTTTCGGCCCTTTGCAAGATTTTTCCTCATCGGGCTTCTTCACTCCCTGCCTCCTTTCCTTCCCTTGCAGCCCACGGTTCCCTTGAAGGACCGGTCGTGGGTGGGAGGGAATCAAGCAAGCAATGATATATTATGGTTATGGACCAGCAGAATAAAACATACCCCCCCCCCTTTCAAGTAACGGCTGACTTATGGCGACCCTGTAGAGTTTTCAAGGCAAGAGACGTTCAGAGGTGGTTTGCCATTGTTTGCCTCCGCATCACAACCCTGGTATTCCTTGGAGGTCTCCCATCCAAATACTGGCCGACCCTGCTTAGGTTCTAACTTCTGCCGAGATCAGGCTAACCTGGGTGAGAGCTGGTCTTCCACTGAGGTGCAGGGAAAGCCAATACATGTCACTGAATCAACACCGTACCTCAATAGACTCTGACAGCTGCTCGGAAACTGTCAACTCTATCTGAGGTTCCAGATTCATAGAATCAGAGAATGTTAGCGTTGGAAGGGACCTTGCAGGTCATCTAGTCCAACCCCCTGCACTCCGCAGGAGCACAGCCGGAAGATAGCCCTACATACCTACAGCATACCGGAAAGATGGCCGTCCAGCCTCCGCTTGAAAACGTCCAGCGAAGGAGCATCCACCACCTCCCGAGGCAGTCTGTTCCACTGCTCAACCACTCTTACAGTTAGGATGTTTCTCCTGATATTTAGCCGATATCGGCTCCCTTGTAATTTCCACCCATTAGATCTAGTCTTGCAATCCGGAGCAAGAGAGAATAGATCTGCTCCATCTTCTACATGACTGCTCTTCATATATTTGAAGACTGCCTGGACACAGGACTCCAGGTGAGGCCTGACCATAGCAGAATAGAGTGGAACTACCACCTCCCTTGATCTGGACACAATGCTTCTGTTAATGCATCCTAAGATTGCATTAGCTTTCTTCACAGCCACATCGCACTGCAGGCTCATGTTTAGCTTGTGATCAACCAGAACACCTAGATTCCTTTCACATGTGCTGCTGTCAAGCCAAGTCCCTCCCATTCTATAACTGTGCCTTTGATTTTTTGTACCTAAGTGTAGGACTTTGCACTTATCTCTATTGAAATTCATTTTATTTGTTCAGCCCACTGTTCCAGCCTATCAAGATCATTTTGAATCCTGACTCTGTCTTCTTCAGAATTAGCAATCCCACCCAGCTTCGTGTCATCTGCAGATTTGATAAGCATCCCCTCTATGTCTTCCTCCAGGCCATTTATAAACACATTGAACAACACTGGGCCTAGGACCGAGCCCTGTGGCACTCCACTCGAGACTTCCCTCCACGTAGACACAGAGCCATTTACGAGCACTCGTTGGGTGTTTAAGAAGAAATATACCATTCCTCGCATCTTCCCAGGATTATGTGTGTGTGCATTTAGTGCTGTCAGGTTGCTTCCGACCTATAATGAGGACAGGTTTGAGTGACTATATATCTAAGGGGCAATGCAGAAGAAGAAGAAGAGATTGGATTTATACCCCGCCCTTCACTACCCGAAGGAGTCTCAGAGCAGTTTACAGTCTCCCTTCCCCTCCCCACAATAGACACCCTATGAAGCAGATAGGGCTGCGAGAGCTCTCTTGAGAACTGCTTGTGAGAGAACAGCCCTGAACAAACTTGTGACTGACCCAGGGTCACATCAGCAGCTGCATGTGGAGGAGTGGGGAATCAAGCCCAGTTCTCCCAGATTAGAGTCTGCCGCTCTTAACCACTACACCAAACTGGCAGCAGCACATGTCCAGCCGTTTCAGTTTTCCCCAGAAGCACAAGGGCATAAACTCTGCTGAAGTGGCACACGACAGTATCTCCCCTCTAATAGACATGATGGAAGAACGTTGACATGGGCCAGAATGAAACCTGTCTTGTGTTCAGGTGGGTGGGAATCACAACCATGCCAGCACATATGGTGGGAGGGGGGAGAATAGACAGGAACTAATATGCACTTATCAGGAAATTTATTTATTCAATATGTTTTTGTCCCGCCCGTCGTCCAAAAGACCTCAGGCTATCATAAATCTTTCTCCCTTCTTCCATTTCATCCTCATGACAGCCCTGTGAGGTAGGTTGGACTGAGAGAAAAGGGCCCGAGGTTACCCAGCAGGCCTCCGTGACAGAATCAGGATTCGAATTCGGGTCTCTCGCACACTAGTCGAACACTAAGGTTAGTGGGCCGTTGAAATGGGGCCTGCCTGACCTTTGACTTCCATGCTGTATTTCAGCTTAGTTTTTGGCTCTGTTTTCAGATTTCTTTCACCTCTCCGCAGTCCAAACCCTCTTGCACGGTTTCTTGGACTCCTGTTGATTTCCTGGTCTTGCACTGTGTAGCTCCACCTTGGGTCTCAGTGAGAAAGGGGGGACTATGAGTGACATAAATAAATAGGCCTTTGGGGGCAGAGGTTTGCGGAGTCCAATAAGAAGCTGGTTTGTCTAGCTAGCGAATTGGCATTCATGGCCTTTATCACTACTGTATAGTGTACATGCAGCTATTATATTATATTGATATTCCATACATTTAAAGGTTATCTACTGGCAACATGGGAAGAAGTGAAGAAAAAGGCTCCTAAGATGATGCTTTGCCCTGGTTTACCGTCTTTGCAGCACTGCTAGAAAGCCCGTTGGTCCCCCCCCCCCCCAAAGCTCTGGAATTCGCTTCCCCGAGCAATGAGAATTGGCACTATCCCTACGGGCCTTCTGGAACAGGTTAAAAACTTTCCAATTCCGGAAGGCCTTTGAATAAACCACCTGTTTTCCTGACAAAATTTGGTATTCTCTGTATTTATGATATTGTAATAGCCTTGTCTTATTTTAAGAGATTTTTCTATTGCTTTTTTTATTGCTAGCCATTTGGAGCACTTCTGAGAAGGCGGAAAGGTAGCATGCAAGTTAAATGCTGAAAATGGGATAAATCCCATTTCTCACTGTTGCTTACGAGCTTTGGCTTGAAGCGTCTTCCTGCCTTGTGTCCCTGGTGTTTTCCAGGCAAAAGCCTTCACTGATGTCCGGCAGGAGCTGCTAGACTGATCTATACTTCGTGAAAGAGCTCCTCTTGCCAACAGGAGGGCTTAACACTCAAAGGCCTCCCATCAATAATGTTTCTTTTGTCTCTCTCTAATTTTGTTTCAGCCTAAATGCCAGCCTGATGAAGAATTCTGCCAGACTCAATAACTGGGTAATACAGCACAACATTGCCAAAGATGTGTGGTAGAAGAGGAGATTGGATTTATGCCCCAACCTTCATACGGAGTCTCAGAGCCGCTTACAAACTCCTTTCCCCTTCCCTCCCCACAACAGACACCCTGTGAGGTACGTGGGGCTGAGAGTGCTCTTGAGAGAACTGCTCTTGAGAGAACAGCTCTAGGAGAACTTGTGACTGACTCAGGGTCACACAAGCAGCTGTATGTGGAGGAGTGGGGGAATCAAACCCGGTTCTCTCAGATTACAGTCCGCCGCTCTTAACCACTACACCAAACTGGCTCTGGTACTGTTTTACTGTCCCTATTTGGACTGAAGGAAGGTGTTCGTGATCTCTCTCTCTCTCTCCTTACTATACTATTTGACAAACAGCGATAAACCTGCAAACACTCACTAGGAATTGGTTACCAACCACCGATTGAGTTCCACGTGTGATGGCACCGTTCAGTTGCTCCTTTACTATTCTTCTTGGGCTCCCTTAAACTCAAAACCGGAAATGGTCCCTCGTGGGCCAGATTATTGACTTCTGCACAGCCTTGCAGCAGCGTTCTCATGGCATCTCCAGAAGGGAGCATTTGCAGTCAGCCTTGCAAATAAGTTTGTCAAAGTGGCTAGCACACAGGTATGCATCCGCATGCACACAGATTTTTATGACCTTTCTCTTCACGTAACCTTTGGCGCATCAGCAATCTGAAACCAAACATGACCCATCATCTCTCCGCTAATTTGCATAAGTGTCCTTGCCCAGTTCCATGGAAGCCGTCTTTTCTTAGATGAAGAGATACCTGCACAGCTGGCGGCTGTCCCTTTGACCCTTGCGCAAGACTGTTCCCACACAAATGCAGGCTCGGGGGTGGGGGGGAATGTACTGAACACCTCTTGTGCCGTAGGGAAGAGAAGGGCCGTGAATCTGAATGTTTAGTGCAAAAGGGTTGGGAGGTGGGGTTGTTCTAAAACAACCTAGCCATGACAAGCCTCCCTGTTCAGGAGCAGTGTACCTTAATGCTCCAGTCGCTAGGGGCCCAGCAGCGGGAGAGGGATGTTTCCTTGACAGCCTGCTTGTGGCCTTCCCAGAGGTATGTCGGTCGAGCTAGATGGATCTTTGGCTTGATCCAGCAGGAGTTTCTTTGAAGAAGGGGGAAGGTTAGGACGTTTCTTTTTTTCCCACCTCACATTCCTCAAGCGTCATTTGCCTACTGATGCTTTTCTTCTTGTTGTTTAATAACAGATACCCGAGAGAGCAGAACCAGAGCAGCAAGCTCAGCCCCATTAGATAAGTATCACAAGTGGCTCGTGTTGTGATGTGACTCGTGGGCCTTTGCCAGAATGTCATGAAAAGTTTTGCGTATCGATGTTGCTCTTCTTTGAGAATACTCCGAGAGACTGGCCTGGGCCTCTCAGTGGTCTCTTTTCCAGGCAGTTGATCAGCGCCACATATGCCTAGCTTCAGTGAGGCTAGCACCATTTATTGGATGAGTGCGCACAGATGTGAAATTGGGAGGAGGCAGACGGTGCTTCTCTGAGCCAATGTGCACCCTGGAGAGCGGAGTACAAAACACATGCGCAGTGCATCAGTGGCGGGTGGCACATATGCATTGAGATGGGCACACAGAGACCTGGATGCGCAGTGGGAAGAAGCAGGCTCCATTTCCACATATCTCGTGATTATTTACACATGACCAGCACACGCTCAGGGCTTTTGTACAGCACAAGTGGCAGAATATAGAAAGGCAAATGTGAATTGGCTTTCTGCTTAATTCTTTCCTGAGCCAGGTCGAATCTTGGTGGGGGAGGATTCAGCCACGCTTAACTCCCAAACTGCAGCAAGACTTTATTTAGCTATTTATGTAAAATATTTATATGCCATATGGCAATTTACCGTTTTCTGTTCCCTTTCTGAACTACCTGGCTATATGGTGGGCGAGCATAGAACTTAACAAAACAACAAAATAGGTGGGTATCCAGGTAGTTCGCTGGCTTACTGATTGTTCAAGGTAGATCACCCATCCACAGTTACTCCCCCTCTGCCCAGACTCCGACTGCCCCCAAAGCGCTCTCTTTTGCAATCTTATTGGACAGCCAAGATTGCTGCGTTGTTCGGTGCTCCAAAGGCAGGGCTCCGGCTCTTCTCCCTGAGATGCTAGCTTTTCACAACCAAGGAGTTTTTAAACGAATTGCTCAATCACGTAATTCCCTTTTAACTGCCTGCATTCTGAGGCCATACCAGGAAAAGAACGCATAATACTAATCCCCCCCCCCCATACCTAGATCAGACTTAAGAGCTGACCTAGATGGTAGGGTGTCCCTGGAGATAACCCACCATCTCGTAAGAGTGAGTTCCAACCGAGGAGGTTGCAGGGTCCTGCTTCTGCTCAGGACCACTGTGGCGTTGGGGAGGAGGGGTTCTTGCCTTCCTCCCTTCACCATTTTTCTGACCCGAAATGGCATTGGGAGGAGGTGCTACTTGCCTGTACCATCCTGGAGCCATTTCAAGTTGAAAAAAAGAGTGCAGAAGAGAGACAGGAGCCCATCTCCCCACACACACACACACACACACACACACACACACATACTGCAGTAGTCACAACCAGAATCAGGTCCCCACGGCACCGTTAAAAGTAGTCCCCGGGTGAGAAATGACTCCTGCGGAATAATGGCACAGACTCCGGGGTGCCATCTCATCTAGTTTCAGCCCTTCGTTTCAGGACTATAGAGGCACCTGGCCAATTGGAAATAGAATACCAGGTTAAGTCAGCCCAGGTCAGATCCGGCAGGGTTCATTCTTTACAAACGGGGAACCGTCTGTAAATGGTGGAAATCGGTCTCTTTAAATATGTCAGCAAGAATGCTGTCATTACCTCTGATCCATGCAGTTGGTGGCTTTCGTGTCCTTTTTTTTTCCAGAGGCCGGATCCCTTCGTCCTCCCCCAGATCGATCCAGGGAATCCAAAGGTAAGGAAAGCACTGAGGGTGGGTAGCAATCGGAGACAGTTGCTAAAAGACCCAGTGCAGAAGTAACAATAAGTCCCAGCCCATATGAACAGTGTCCTCTCTAATGCACAGCAGCCCCTCGCAACCCACACACATATTCCTTTCTCCCACCCAAATAGCCTGGCTCCACTTCTCACTAGGGTTGCCAAGTGTTACCTTCCTCCGCAGCGGGGGACTCCCGGGCTGATCACAGAGCGCGCGCCGCATCCACATCACCGGGAAGGGTGATGACCGTGGCCCCGCCCCCAGCGTGCCCGGTGGCGTCACCTCACTTCCTGGTGACGTGCACGTTGGGGCGGAGTTCCCCCCGGGGCCCGATCCGGCGGCGGCGGGAAACGGGCCTCTGGGGCGGGGGGACTTGGCAAGCCTACTTCTCACACATTTTGGACTTGCTACTCATAATCACAGCCGGTCCCAGGTTTTAGAGGCCTCCAGGCAGAGAGTTCCCAGGGGCCCCCGTCCCTCCTCTGCTGACCCCCAGGCCCTCCTCTCACACCCTCCTTCCTTCCCACCCATTCTCATGCTTCCCACTAAGCCAGGAGTGTCAAACTCATTTGTTATGAGACATAAATGAGACCTTGTTGGGCCGGGCCATGTGTGTCATAAAATGTAATGCCTGGTAGCGGAGATACAAACTTTATAAAGGACACAAAGGGTTGTTTTTTTTTTAACTTAACTTATTTTAACTTAACTTATTTTAACTTAAAATAAAAACTTGCTTAAAACATGAGCACTCCTGCAATATTTTGTTGATTTAACAGTGTCTGATAACTGACACCTCTCGCTCTGAATGATTGCATCAAAATGTCTGTGCTGTTGCAATCTTGAGTATGCTGTACAGGTGTGTATCTGTAAGCTGCAAACCTACGATGACGCAGCAGCAGCAGCAGAACTGGAAGAAGAAGCAGAAGACAGCCAGTTCCACTGCGGGCCTGACAGAAGCCCTCCGGGGGCCGGGCCGCATGTTTGACACCCCTGCACTAGGCAGTGTGGCTTTCCCCTCCCCACTTGCGAGCCCTCCCACCATCAGTATTCCTGGCCACCTGCTGTCCTTTCCCCAGTGGAACTAACTGGGACCATGGGTGGTGGACCACTGACAAGTAAGTGGGTGGGTGGGAGTGGGGGTCCTGCCAGAAGCCCTGGGCCCTGGTGACCGCCCCTCCTCAAAGTATGTTGACGCCGGCCCTGATCCTAAGGATGCTTCACATTTGCTTACCTGGGCTTAGAAAGTACTTTGCATCTATTACCTGAGCCCAGGCTAGCCTGATCTCCCTAGATCTCGGAAGCTAAGCAGGGTCAGCCCTGGCTAGTATCTGGATGGGAGACCACCAAGGAATAGCCAAAGGTCGCTCTGCAGAGGAAGGCAACGGCAAAGCAACTTTTCTTAGCCTTTGGCCTTAGAAACCCCATGGGGTCACCGTAAGTCAGCTGACTTGACAGCCAAATTTTTTTTCTTAAGGTAGACTGGTGTTCTTATCCCCCTATTGTAGGTGGGGGGCGGAGGCTGAGAGGGAGTGGCTTACCTGAGTCCACCGAACCGCGGAGCCAAGGTTCAAACCATGGACTTCCAGGCTCATAGTGCGGTCCTATGCAAAGTCTCTCTAGTCTTAAGCCTAATGTTCCCTCTAAGGTGTGGAGTCTTGTGAGCAAAAATCCTACTTTGTGAGCTACTGGCATTAAAGTTGTGAGTGAGCGATTTGGCAACTGCATAAATCAGTTTGCTTTGGAGCTGTCCTTCCTGAGCTAAGGCAAAAATTTGTGAGCTGGAGGCTAAAAAACTGTGAGCTAGCTCATACTAACTCAGTTTAGAGGGAACACTGCTTAAGACTGTCAGTAGCGATTGTGTAGGACCGCGGCATCAGTGCTTGCAACGCGGTCCTAAGCAGGTTTAAACCTTTCCGAGGGCATTGAGGGCATTGAGCTTCCAAGGGCGTAACTCTACTTAGGGATCGTCTGCTGCCAATAAATGCAAGAGAACATTTTCTGGTTTCTGACATCACAGCAAGGAGTTCCGCAGAGGAACAGGGAGGGGCAGTGGCTCAGTGGCAGAGCCTCTGCTTGGCATGCAGAAGGTCCCAGGCTCAACCCCTGGCATCTCCAGTTAAAAGGATCAGGTAGTAGGTGATGGGAAAGACCTCTGCTTGAGACCCTGGAGATCTGCTGCCAGTTTTGAGTAGACGATACTGACTTTTTGGGGGGGGGTGTTGGATTTTTTGTACTTTTTTATATGTGCGTGTGTGTGCACCTGGAAGTTATGGCATCCTCTGTTGACACCCCTACTGGGGGCCTGGAGGATCTTCAGAGAGGCAGCTGAATAAAGCCTGCCCCCGCCTCCTGCCTCTGGTATTCCAAGGAGGTCTCCCACCCAAGTACTTGCCAGAGTCGACCCTTCTTAGCTTCCGAGATCTGATGAGATCAGGCTAGCCTGGGTTATCCAGGTCAAGGCAACAATTCTGACTTTGATGGACCGAGGGTCTGATTCAGTATAAGGCAGCTTCACATGTTCATGTGTGTTCAGTCCCTCTGCCAAGAACCTCCTTGCACTTGAGAAAGCTTCCTTGACCCTCTTGTAGACTCCTCACTTTCTCTTCCCCAAGGCACAGTGTGCAAATAGAGGTGGGCTCCAACTAATTAACGCCCTGATTGTTTTAACGCAGAGACTTACTGTTCCTGCCACCCTGTGGTTCCCTGGAATCTTACTATGGGTACTTTGACAGCTTGCTCACCACCCCCACCCCTGGTCTCGCCCTGCTCCCCCCGGGCCCCGCCCCGGGGGGGGGGGGGATGATCAACGTGTCCTAGGACACGGGCTCAGTTTAAAAGGCAGTGACTATGAGGCTTAAACAAGCCAACCCAACACAAAGTCACAGGGCTTTTTTGGTAGAAGAAGCCCAGCAGGAACTCATTAGCATAATAGGCCACACCCAACAGCAGAAACTCATTAGCATATTAGGCCACACTCCCATGTTACCAGAAGTGTTGTCGTCCAGCCACACCCACCTTTTGCTTCTTATTCTGTTTACTTTGTTGTCAAAACCCTGGGCTTCTTTTTGTAGCAGGAACTTCTTTGCATGTTAGGCCACACACCCCTAATGAAGCCAATCCTAATGAGTTTCTGCTGTTGGGTGTGGCCTATTATGCTAATGAGTTCCTGCTGGGCGTGGCCAACTCAGGAGCCAGCCGGAACTCCGTTCCTGTGCGTTCCTGCCCAAAAATAGCCCTGCAAAGTCATATGAGTGTGCCCACTTAGTACCTCCTGGCATCCAAGGCGGGAGGAGCCTCAGCCCCTGGCCCCACTGCTGGACCTCCTGAGGGCACCTGGTATTTTTGGCCACTGTGTGACAGAGTGTTGGACTGGATGGGCCATTGGCCCAACCCAACATTGGCTTCCCTTATGTTCTTAAACAGGATGCCATGGAAAGTGTTCTTTGAAAGGAGGGGGGACGGCCTTGAAACATGGCTCTGGTCTAAAGCCTTGCATGATTCAGTTTGTAAAGATAGTTTTTCAGCAAGGCTGGATCTTTTTCATGCCACATACGCACATGAGTGCTGTTGGGTGTGCTGCTAGCTACATTTAATCAGGGCTCTTTTTGTAGAAAAAGCCCAGCAGGAACTCATTAGCATAACAGGCCACACCCAACAGCAGAAACACATTAGCATATTAGGCCATGCCCCTGCCACACAGCTCATTAGCACATTAGGCCCCACCCCCATGTTACCAGAAGTGTGGTCATCCAGCCACACCCACCTTTTGCTTCTTATTCTGTTGACCTTGTTTGTTGTCAAAACCCAGGGCCTTTTTTTGGTAGCAGGAACTCCTTTGCATGTTAGGCCACACACCCCTAATGTAGCCAATCCTAATGAGTTTCTGTGGTTGGGTGTGGCCTATTATGCTAATGAGTTCCTGCTGGGCGTGGCCAACTTGGGAGCCAGCCGGAACTCCGTTCCTGTGCGTTCCTGCCCCAAAATAGCCCTGCATTAAATTTTTTAAAAATTGCAGTCCGTCTCTTCTTCCTTCGCCTCGAACGACTGAAATCTCTTTACAGTGCATCTGTTGTGTTTGCGTATGTATGTAAGTACCGTCAAGCCACGACTGATTCATGGCGACCCCAGCAAGGCAAGTGAGAAGCAGGGGATGGTTTGCCGTTGCCTTCTTCTGCTGAGCCTTCCTTGGTGGTCCCCCATTCAAGTACCAACCCAGCTTAGCTTTCCAAGGTCGGACTGTACCGTACCATCCCGCATCCCTTTGCATCCAAAGCACTTCAAAAATATATCGTTTCCAAAGAAGCCACATCTGTAGTTGTGCCAGTGGGAGCCACTGGATCCATGGACAGAAACTGTTTGCTTCTGGGAAGCCGCTTATCAAACCCTGTCCCCTGGCTTCAGAAGTCTAAAATGCCAGAGCCATACTCCTGACGGGGATGGCTGCCTGCCCTCCGCCTCTTCCCAGCCACTGGGAAAACTCGTAAGAGCCGCCGTTTGGCATTGCAGCCCATCTGCAGCCTGCACAGGAGCAATACAAAGAAGTTGCTGGGATCGTTTTGGTAGCAGGTCTTGTTCCAGATGGTTAGACAGTGATGAGATGGTTAGACAGTGTCAGCGATGCAACGAACATGAAATTGAGCCAACTTCGGAGGACGGCGGAAGACAGGAGAGCCTGGCGGGAGATTGTCCATGGGGTCGCGAAGAGTCGGACTCGACTGTGCGACTGAACAACAACAACAACTTGTTCCAGAGGCAGAGAGTGAAGCAGGTCTCGGGGGCAAGGTGTGTATGTGTGTGTGGGGGGGAAAATTGCCCCTTTACGCTTTCCATGCTGAATGCCCGGGAGCCAGGCCTTGGGTGCCCTCTTGCCTCAGCCATCAGTCGTTGTGTCCCCCCCCACCACCACCACCTCCCACTGAGTTTCTTGAAA
>NW_015175380.1:395168-395324 GCF_001447785.1 Gekko japonicus | reverse complement strand
CTCGGCGGGAAGGGAAGGGTAAGGCTGAATGGCACCAGGAGGAAGGATGAGTCCTACTTCCTTGGCAAAGCCCCGTCTGTCGTTTTCCATGCATCATGCCTGCAGTGGCAGCAGGGTTGCCAGCTCTGGGTTTAGGAAATACCCGGAGATATTGGG